>NC_141023.1:16752500-16915000 GCF_052040795.2 Danio rerio
CTCCTTTGCAAATGACATTTAAAAAGTCAATTAGTCTAACCAAATAAGGAAAAAATACAATACACACTGATTTGATCATGTGATGCAGTCAAAATACATTTTTGAGCTACCCAAATATACAGTTTAACCTTTTCATTTTTCATTTCAATGCATCAACAGTAGTTTTTTATTTTGTATTGTTATTCATTTCATTTTGTTTGGTCCGAGACGGACAGAAAGTGCATCTGCGAGTCTGTTGCTAATGGTGTGAAATCTGGGCATGCTTTCGCTGCTCTTCCCAGAAATGACCTCATGTGTACCAGATTGCGGCCGGGACCCTTCTTTCTTTCCCTCGTTTTCCTCTCACCTCCCCCCACGAAGTGTGCTTCCCCTCACCCCCTTTTTCAAAAAGCCCCTCACTATCATCCAAAAAGCTATACATTCAGTCTTATATATCCCAGAATCCACAGAGGCTGCAAAGAAACTGGATACTCATCCAGCTTGAGACGGCGGTCCAATGACACTGTTTTTCTCACTAATGCGTTTGCATCTGGTGTGTGTTAGTTAGATGTTGTTCTAGAGAGACTGGCCTCATTATTATGCCAAAACAAAGCCACTTCCCTGTCCGTGCTTAAAATCAACTTAATGTGGTTTTGCTGGTCTAGCTGGTGGTTGTTGATATCTAAGCAGTCAACCCTGTTAGAAACAGATCAAATCTGCTTAAAGTAGACCAGCATAATCTCCCTAGACTATTTTGCAGGATACTAGTATTCAGCTTAAAGTGCAATTTAAAGGCTTAACTAGTTTAATTAGGTTAACTATAGGCAATTTGGGTTAATTAGGCTAAGCATTGAACAATAGTGGTTTGTTCTGTAGCCAGTGGAATACAGTTATGTCTGAAGAGGGGGTAATAATATGAACCTTTTTATAGAAATTTAAAAACCAAGACTTTCTCTGGAGGGTGAAATAAATATTGTAGGGAATTTGCCCTGTACATTGTTTGGGAAATATTTGAAAAGGAAAAATAATTCTGTCTTCAATTGTTTTTATAAATAAGGTGAACTACAAGTGTGTATTGACTGCAAAATGACTGATAGTTACAGATGTAAGATTCCATTCTATTAGCCCAACGGCGGAATCCGATGAATGGTCGAAGATTAAATGTGTCTAAGCCTTTTCTAAAGCTTCTAAAAAGAATCTGGTTATTTATTAGAATTTATTTATATATTTTTCCAGCTCCAAGTTCATTCTGACTCTAATTTTGATTATTTGATTACTCCAATTTGTCAGTATTACATTTCAAATTTGCTTTATCATATTTTGAATTTGTATATAACTATTATGACTATTTTGATAAGTAAATTCTAAAACAGCACGATTTGAGAATTACGAAAAGCAAATTTAGATTTTTCATTAAATCGTTTAACCTTTTTTGGCTTTCATAAAGCAGCTTTGTGCAATTTTGTGAAAAACAAACCAAACATGGGGCAGCACGGTGGCACAGTGGGTAGCACAGTTGCCTCACGGCAAGAAGATTGCTGGTTCGAGCCCTGGCTGGGTCAGTTGGCGTTTTTGTGTCCCCATGTTTGTGTGGGTTTCCTCTAGTTGCTTCAGTTTCTCCCACAGTGCAAAGACATGAACTGATGAGGTGAATTGAGTAAACTAAATTACCTGTAGTGTGTGTGTGTGTGTGTGTGTGTGTGTGTGTGTGTGTGTGTGTGTGTGTGTGCGTGCGTGCGTGCGTGCGTGCGTGCGTGCGTGCGTGCGTGCGTGCGTGCGTGCGTGCGTGCGTGCGTGCGTGCGTGCGTGCGTGCGTGCGTGCGTGCGTGCGTGCGTGCGTGCGTGCGTGCGTGAGAATGAGTGTGTATGGATAATTCCCAGTGATGGGTTGCAGCTGGTTCATTCTACTTTGGTGACCCTGGATTAATAAAGGGACTAAGCCGAAAAATTGAATGAATGAACAAACTAAACATGGGTTGCTGTGAGGTAGTTTTTCCAAGTGCAGGTTTAACAAAACAATAGTTTTTGAATAAGAAAATCAAATGTACCTGAAATATATGTGAAATACAAATATAAGTAAACAAATCCCAAATGCACAGGTATAGGGCTGTATCATTATTATGCACACCTCTTAAGTATTTAAGCCTTACCGTTGCACACACTTTGTAACGTTTTGGTTATCAAGTTTAAGAGTCTCTTTTACACTTGTTTATTTTATTATAAAGAGATCTAATTTTTGTTTAACTATTTTAGCTTTTGACTATTAAAACAATTTGCCTTACTGTTGTTAGTAAATGAAAATAAAGTTGTTAAATCAAAAAATCCTAATATTATTAAATTTATTGTTAAAATATATATATATATATATATATATATATATATATATATATATATATATTATTTTTTTTTCCAATATAGCCCAGCCCTATGCAGAGGGATCTGTGTGTTTGTCACAAAGTTGCATAAAGCTGCACATTTTATTTGTTGTTTGTACATTTTCAGATAAAAAAGTTGGTGAATGCCTTCAGTGTGCACGTGACAAGAGGTTAATATTGAGTGAGTCACATTTTAGACACCGTATTGTCTATATTTATTTTCTATATAAATTGTTCCAAACAAAGACGTTTCATAAGACCAGAGATTGCCACTCAGATATACATGCTTCACAAGTACATGAGATACTGTACATGGGAGAATTGTAACATTTTTATGTTTATATTAATAAGGTTTTAAATAATTATTATATTATATTATATTATATTATATTATATTATATTATATTGTATTGTATTGTATTGTATTGTATTGTATTATATTCTGTTATGTTGAATTTGTCCATGTATACTAAAAATACTAGTCATAGTGTTCAAATATACAGGGTTCATACCTGGAAAACTTGATAAAATCATTGAATTTTGACAAGGCATTTTCCAGGCCTGAAAAAGTTTCGGAAAAGCAAATAAACCCACAAATATTTTGGAGAAGTCATGGAAATTTCTTTAACAGAAATTTATTTACTTGAATATATTTGCGATGATAATATTAGGTACCTTTTAAATTCAATTGCATGCTTCGTCTCTTCGCTTGACGTTCTTTGTGTGGGATGAAAAAAAAGCAACTCTCAGTTTTAATATAATGAATATTTACCTGTCCTGGCATTTTATGCCAGATCAGTATCAAAAATAATACATTTACAAAATATTATTCATACATCCTCAAAACAAGTCACATTTGCAAAATTCAATTTCAAGTTCAAAACCTGATTCGTAAATGGACAAATCCACTTCGTAAATTCAAAACATGATTTTTCAAAAAATAAAAATTCAATTCATAAATTTAAAACACGACTCGTAAATACACTAATCAAATTCGTAAATTCAAAACATGATTCATAAATACACATCCAATTCATAAATTCAAAACCTGGTTTATAAGTACACAAATCCTATTCGTAAATTAAAAACCTAATTCATAAATACACAAATGCAATTTGTATATTCAAAACCTGATTCATAGATGCACAAATCCAGGTTTTATGTTCAAAACCCATGAAAATACATAAATCCAATTTGTAAATTCAGAACATGTTTTGTAAATACCCAAAATCAAATTGTAAATTCAAAACATGATTCATAAATGCACAAATCCAATTCATTTGACAAAAATATTTATGGTTTTTACAAATTGTGTAAATTGAATTTGTGTTTTGAATTCACAAATTGGATTTTGGAAATGTGAATTGTGCTTTGCATGTATGAATTTTGTATTGTAAATGTATTATTTTTGAGAGTGATCTGGCTTCATATAGTTTTATTAGTAAAATTCTATGAACTACAGTATGGATGACTTGCAAAGTGTTACGCAGTCTTGCATTTCAATCAAGCTGGTCATGAAATCCCCATGTCGGCCCTTTGAAGCTGCTCAGGAGGTTTATTTCACAGAAAAAGCTATTTTACACCCCGTCCTGGATGCTTTCTTTCTCTTCTTGTCTCTGATTCCCGTCTTTGTGTCTCAGGAATGCAGGTAGATGAGATATCATCTCTCCCCGGTGTAAACTCATACCAATCATTGTGCACTTATTTCATGCATAAACAACAGAAAGGTAATTCAAGAAAGCTATTTTTTCCCCTCTTTTTTTCCTGACCCTCCTGGCAAGCAGGTAGGGCGTTTGGCTGCGGGCCCAGTTTGTGGCACTTTTTCATCGACTCCCGATCCTCTGTGTGAAGCTCAGTATATCACATGCTACAAATTACCACAGCGACTTCACTGAAAAGCCAGGAGCTGTTTACATCTATTGTAAGCCTATCAGGCTGACCACACATTTGTCATCCCCTCAGCCGCCGCACTGGGCTGATATAGACAGGCTTTTACAGTACATAGAGGCTCTGGGATTTCATCACTATTGGTAGACAGATATTCCAGTCATGAAGATTCAGGTCAGACTGTGTGAACCAGTAGATTAACATCAAACAGGCCTTGGAAATGCATATTTAGGGATCTGGTCAAAACACAAAGCTATAAACAAATGTGATGTTATTGTAATTTGTGTGTTTTGGTACAACAGACCAATGTTTTGCTACTATGTCTTGGTGCACTTTCTGATAAGTTCTATAGAGATTTGGGTTTTTCAATGTTGTTTTACTTTCAAACTAATCTAAACAAAAATTAAAGTCATAATCTTTTGAGAATAACATTGAAATTTTGTGAATTAAAGTTGAAATGCTACGGAAAAAGTTGGAGTTACACAAGATTATTCTTGTGATATTTTAATTTCATTCTCGAAATATCACCACTTTAAAGTCAGAGTTATACAAGATTAAAGTCATAATATTTTGAGAAAAACGTTCAAATTTTAAATAATTAAAGTTGAAATGTTATGAGGATAAAGTCAGAGTTATACAAGAATAAAGTCATTATTTTGAGAATAAAGTCAAAATATTACAAGACTAAAGTCGGATTTAAACAAGATTTAAGTCATAATATTATGAAAATAATGTTTAAATTTTGTGAAGTTAAGTTGAATTGTTGCCGGAATAAAATTCAAATGCTATGAAAATAAAGTCAGCTTTAGACAAGACTGTTTTTGTAATATTTCGATTTCATTCTCAAAATATTGCTACTTCGAAGTCAGAATTATACGAGATTAAAGTTATATTTTGAGAATATCGTTGAAATTTCAAAGAATTAAAGTTGAAATGCTACGAGAATAATGTCGGAATTATATAAAGTCAAAATATTACAAGAATAAAGTCAGAGTTATACAAGATTAAAGTCATAATATCTTGAGAATAACGTTAAAATTTTAAATAATTAAAGTTGAAATGTTAAGAGAATAAAGTCAGAGTTGAACAAAATAGCCATACCATTTTGAGAATTGAGTTGGAATATTACAAGAGTAAAGTCTGATTTACACGAGCTTACAGTTGTAATATTTTGAGAAAAACGTTGAAATTTCAAAGACTTAAAGTTAAATGTTACGAGAATAAAGTTGAAATGTTGCGAAAATAAGGTCAGAGTTACACAAGATTATTCTGGTAATATTTTGACTTCATTCTCGAAATATTACCACTTCAAAATTATGCACGAGTTAAACGAGATTAAAGTCATATTATTTTGAGAATAATGTTGAAATTTTGAACAATTTAAAGTTGAAATGCGAAGAATAAAGTCTGAATTATACAAGGTTAAAGTCATTATTTTGAGAATAAAATCGAAATATTGCAAGAATATTGCAATATAAAAGTCAGATTTGCTTCTGAAAGAGTCTTAAAGAAATTTTGTAATTAAACTTGTAACATTATGAGAATAAAGTCGCCATTTGAGATTAAATTAAATTTTATTGCTGTAATGTTACAAATTTGATCTCATATAACTCCAACTTTATTCTTATAATATTTTGACTGTTCTCCAAAATATTACTATTTTAATCTCGTAACTTCATATTTGTATGTTTTTAACTTGGAAACACTGTCGTACGTTTTTTAACAGTACATGGAGAATAGCCTTTTGCCATTGTTCTGAAGGTCTGTGACACCATCAGAATGTACTATTTATACATAGCTCAATCTATCATGCTTCTAATGAAACAGAGGTAGCACATTTTGTCAGCTTTCAATTGTCTATCAAAATGAACTTTCTAACTGCTTATAAACAATACAAAAATTTCAAACCGTTCATTCTGAGACATTTAAAGCTAACAAGATGCGTTATCCCTGTTTCTTTAGATGAAACATGACAAATCATCAGAACACCATTTCTGATGCAAATTTTTAAAAATTGCTGACATTTTAATCACAATATATGGTATTACCATATTAAATATGGTGTTATGCAGTATTAAAATGCAATAAGCATATTGTACCTCTTAAGTTGTATTCCTCTTGAAATATTTGTATATTTTGTTAATCACGATCAATTATAAAATGATTTACATTTGTGAACTTAGCAATATTATGAACACGTATATACTTTTTAATGAATGAGTTTTTAGCTTTACATTTAATCCATTCTTTGCTAAGATATAAGACTATATTGTATTTTTGGTTGTATTTAATGTAAATTTATCCATTAATGAGGCAACCTAATTGTTTTCATGCGCCAAAAATTACTTAATTAATTATTATCAAAGAAAGAATAGAGAATTTTGCATGTTTTTTTTTCTTCAATCCACATTTAAATGATTCACAAATTCTTCTTAAAACACTTTAGAAAAACTCAATATTCATTTAGTTTGTTTATTATGTCTAAATGTTAAAAATGATTTCATGCTGAGACACTGGCAATCTTTTTTATTGTTATTTTAATTGCATTTAAAATCACAGCAAATCGTTTTTTTTTTTTTATAAATATACTGAGCACGTTATATGCATTTCTAACACTTTCTGAAGAAATAAATGACTTGCTATATAATTGGATGGATATATGTTTGAAAAATCATTGCTTTCTTACTGTAAGTAGATTAATCTATATCATTAAGAAAGACCATTGTCTGTTATGCAGTATTATTTATATGGCATTTCAACCAGAGAATCTAATCGCATAAATTTCACTGAATCATTCATCAGTCGTGTGCATGCATGCATAATTATATCCATCCATCAAGTTCTGAGAGCAGAAAGTCAGGTGTCAGTAAATAGTGAGAGAACACGATGACAGAGTCCCTAGAAAGGGAGCAGATTTATCCTCTTTCATTAAAATCCCAGCTAATGTTCTGACTGATTGGTTTGTTTACTTTGACTGCTCAGTGCATCTGCATTTTCTCTCATTTTGTCCCTCATCATTGTGTCACGTGACCAAGTCTTGCCTCGATGACAAGTGCATGAAGCATGGAGGAAGTTGGCTTGCTTTCAGAAAGAAAATAAAACAGGAAATGAGAGTAGTTATCAGCACATTGCATGTCATGTTTCAGCACTGTAGCTTGTGGTTCTCACATGCATAGGAAATCAGTGTGTCTTCGCCTGTAGGCTAACTGTAGATCTGTTTTATTTATGTCTTCATTTGCATTGTAGATTATTTTTGAACATCATTTGACCTCAGAAACTGAGGGGAATGTGTTTAGGGTTGTATTTTGTGGGTTTAACGTGCATATGTGAATACACACACTGTAAAAAATATTCCCAAATTAGCAGTAGTTTGTGATTCATGTTTTTATTTTACCCATTTGTTTATGCTTTTGAATTGCATTATGGCAACTTGATCTGTCTTCCAACAAATTTTACCCTTGCAAATTTTGAAAAAAAAAGTGACTTTTAATAGCATTTATAACAGTTTGAAGTGATAATTGTCTGGGTTGGTGTTGTGTATTATGGTACAAAAACCTTGCAATAAGCTGCCAGTACATTTTCTGTTATTTCACAGACTTATTTCTCTCTATATTATTTCTTATACATACAATTTCAATAAAAGTCACTTTGTTAAACTGTAGAGTTGAATTTTCAACATCAAAAGTCAACAGAGCAGAGATTAAGATCCCATAATGCAATAAATAAACAGAAAACACTTTTGAATCACAAAATACAGAAACTGTTCATTAACAGATTTTTTTTTACAGTGCAGGAATTAATTTCATCCTCTGCTCAAACCGATGAGTAGGACCAGACGGAATCTGCAGACATTTTTTGCTGTTTTGGCACAGAATATTGTGAAAAATTTGCAGATATTTGCAAAATGGTTTTGGATGTAATAACTTAATATGTAAAAAAAAAATCTGCAGATTTCTGTGCGCGCAGATTTCATGTGGGCCTACCAATGAGCTTCGCTGTAAAATGAAAGATCACAGTAAGAGCTGAGTGATATGACCTGGTGCATAAATGTGTATTAAACACCTATAATCAGCAGTTTACATGTGTATGTTGCCTCATTACGAACATATACAATAATAATGATAATAATTCCTTACATTTTATTGTGCTTTTCACATTTTTGGGGGAATCTCCTCAACCACCACCAGTGTGCAGCATCCACCTGGATGACACGATGGCAGCCATATTGCGCCAGACCACACACCAGCTGATTGGTGGAGAGGAGACCGAGTGATGAAGCCAATTATTGTATGAGGATGGTTAAGAGGCCATGATGGACAGAATCCAGTGGGCAAATTTTGGCCAGGATGCCGGGGTTAAACCCATACTCTTTTTCGGAGGACATCCTTGAATTTTTAACGACCACAGAGAGTCGGGACCTCGGTTTAATGTCTCATCCGAAAAATGGCACTCACTGATTCCCCTTCACTATACTGGGGCATTAGGAACTCACTAACTCCACTTCCGGCTGCAACCTAGCTGTCTCATGTGGTCTCCCATCCAGGTACTGACCGGACGCAGCCCTGCTTAGCTTCAGTTGGTGACCATGTGAGAGTTGCCGAGAGCTAGCTGCCGGCCAGCACTATATTTCACAATATACATGTTAAATTAACAAAAGATGCTGTTTTACAGATCTTATGTCTCTTTACTTTCTGACAAGCTGTAAACAGGTGAGATAATAGAATCCCAATTCTATGTTTGTACTCCAGCCCTTCCTCTTGGCCTTTTATACAAAGTGTGATAGGGAATGGCTTAAATTTATCTCTAAGAAATGGGATGCCACAACAACCGCACACGTCATCTTATGTTGTTGTGACCTCTTCAAATGAGAATGACAATGGCGACTGGGGTAGATATACTGTACCAGTTTCATTCTTTTTTGGTATTTAATTTTATGAAATCATTGAAGGCAACAATATGTAATCTCAATGATATAATGTGGCAATAAGCTCGTAACTGTACTATGTATTTACACAGTGGCCATATTCATCTATGTTAACACAAGAAAGCAACTTTATCATTATACCAGGCACTGTAAAAATGTAATTCCCAGCCACTAGACTTTTCTAACACGGTATTTGCGTGTCATTGAGTGTCAGATATGAAAGTATGTTTTAAGACTGCTATACAGGAGTTATTATTATGGATAATAGATCCAAACGTTATTATGAATGTAATAAAACATATGCTTGTTTGTTTTATTTAAATGTTCTTAATAATGACAAAAATTTTGGGCATCTTCTGACATGGCGTGTGCAGCCATGTTGCCATTGTGTATGGTGTATTCTGGGAAATTTCCGTGCCCCTTGGTTTCAAGTGTGGTACTGGAAAATCTCAGTTTCAAGGGCTATCAAGCCCTTTCCCTTAGCTCTACGCCTTCAAACTAAAGAGAACTGGGCTGAGTAAGGTAAGGGGATGGGCTAGGGGATTGAGTAGCTGACTGTGTAGCTATATACTTCCTTCATTGTGTTTCTTAAAGCCTTCCTTTTATTATTAAAGCATTCCACATACTCTGGAAATATAATAAGTTGTGTTATACTTAGAATATAAGTGGGAAAATTGTGTTGTAATCTCCCATTTTGGCCAGTTAAATGCTGCCTGTGTCATCCATGATAATGATTCCATGTGGATTGGTACAGTTGGTGTTTTGTTCTGATTGGCCCTCGTTTCCACTGGGATTTTAAACTCATGGGATTCACATGAGAACAAGGAAGCCATGGTGCTTGAGGCTCTGCAGTATGTCATTACAATGTACTGAACTCTTACTTCTCAGCTTTGCCATGGTATTTTTAGATTTTCATTCTATGGCATCTTAAAATAAATATTTTGACTCACTAGACATATGATGATATATAATAATTCAACATATTGTGCTATAATACTATTTATTATTTAATCTTTTAGAGTGCCTTTTAGGAATATCCTCGTTCACTCAGAGCATGACGTTTGCTGTTTGTTCAAGCTGCTTATTTACATTGAGCTGAAACAACACAATTCTTAAATATTTTGGGGGGGACAAATTCATTATTTCATGTTCAATCTACCTACATTTATAAAAACTAATAAGTTATCTTAATTCCTTCATGTTCTCCCAATACAAATCGGTTATGTGGAATCCAGCATTTTTTTTACAGTGTTGTATTTACAGGAATATTTATAACAGCCTCAAATGCTTGGAGATTTAATTGGCTTAATAGTTTAAACATGGACATTTTCCCATGTTAATCCCATGAAACATTGACTGTTTATGGGGGCTATTGTACGTTAGCACCCTCCAATGGTTAACATCAACTAACTTTATTTAACTCCTGATGAAAACATTTGAAAAAATGAACGCAGTCTTAGGTGATGTTCATTTTTAGTTAATAATAATAATGCTTAGGCTAATAATGCTTTAAAATAGTAATTCATTTTTTTTTCGGCTTAGTCCCTTTATTCATCTGGGGTTGCCACAGCGGAATGAACCGCCAACTTATCCAGCATACTGTGTGTCTGTGTGTAAGTATACTGCAATTTATTAAAGTTCATGCTAGTTAATACTATAGTGTGCTGTTGGATTCATTAACAAAGTTGTAGATGCTGCAATATATACAGTATAATACAGTTAACTATAGTTAGTATGGTTCAAAAACGTTATAATATTTACTATAAATACTATTACAACTTCTTATTTTTATGTGGGTTTAATCGTATCCAATCCAGCCAATCAAACAGCTTTACACCTGCCCCGCCCCTCCCCCACCCCGCGCTGCTCGCACCTCTGCATTTGCAAGTGCACAGATGGGTTCTGCTGCAGAGATCGCGGGAGATGTGTTGCAAAAGTCAGCGCGCGAGAGATTTGTAGTTGTACTGACGAATCTGAGAGGTTATGAGTGCCGACCTGTGGTTGTAGAACGAAGATGCAATCAAATTTGCCGTGCACACGTGTGTCTGTCATTTTATATTTGTGAATGACATTTTACAAATACACAACTGTTAATCTGCAACTTCCCAATTCAAAACACAAGTGTGTGGATTGTTGTGTGTGTGCAAATCGAGGGATTCAGCTACTCAAATCAGAGCTGTGAGTGTACATTTCAACCTACACATACAAATATTATTATCATAAGTGCTCACATTTACATTTGCAAGCTCTTGAGTTTCGCAACTGATTTACCTTCATATTGGACTGTGGTTTACCCATGCGAACACGGGGAGAACATGCAAACTTTACACAGAAAAGGGGTTCAAACCAGTGACCTTCTTGCTGTGAGGCCACCGTGACACCCCTAAAGTAGTAATCCTAATTTGATAAAAGCTTCATCAGTTAATCACAAAAAAGGATATTTGATGCCGTCATTAACCTAGTTTTGACAGACAAATAGTCAATACCACATTATGGAAGTTGGTTGTTGCAAAGTGAGATGATAGAGAGCTCTTCTACCATGTTTAGCGGCAATATTTCTTTGGCAATGTAGTTTGCTATTGCGTGGGTTATAGCATTGTACTGTATGCTTAGAAGAATTCTCATAAGGCATTGTTGCAGAGTTCTTTACTCCTTCACACAATCTGTTTTCCCATTTGATATAAGGTATGAACATATAGCTTATATACTTCATACTTTCTTCCAATATTTTTGCTCGTCATGATCCGTGAGCTGTTTAATGTCAGAATTTATGGTATTTCTACACCAGTGTCGTTTTGAAAAATGGCTACAAATCAAGAAAAAAGAAGAAAAAAAGAACATGTCTAGTGCATTTGTACAGTCTAAACAATATGCTGGGTCAAATATGGACAATCTAATTATTGGTTTTACAAGAGCCATTTAAATTAAAGTTTTGTCTATATTTGTCCCAGTGTTGGGTTATGACAACCCAGCATTTTATAGAGTGTAGTCATGCAAGCATAAAATATCTTCGTTTGAAAGGGATCATACATCTCTACTGACAATACTTTTTTCATCTGAAAACGGATAGATTGTTTGGCTTGTTTCATATGCAAACAAGTATCTGAAATGGTGTGATCCAAATGGCCTACAGAAAGTCAAGAGTTGTGACCCAACTAATATCTGAGGGGGGTCATATCCTTTGTTATAAAGTAGAGTCTCACAGACAGTACGTTGGGTTAAGTTACTTGAAGACCAATAAGTAACATCAATGCTGAAAACTGTACTATTCATTGTCTTCTACACTCTTCACTCCATAAGAACTTTGGTCAGCTTGCTTATTTTATGTATTAGAGTAGTCTAATACATTGACTAGCCACCCAAGAACGCTTAAGCTAAATACAGCAAAATCTAACAAAACTTTACAATTGCATGACAGCGAAATGGCCGAAAACTAGTTTTTCCTTCAAGTTCAAAAAAATTTCATGTTTACATGACAAAATATTGTCAAAATGATCCATGTTTACACATTTCTACAAAAAATGATAAAAAGATATAGTCAGTATTTGCTGCTGTAGTGAACAGTACTTGTAGGGAAGTGATGATATGGTGTCATTGGCGTCTCGGATGTAGAAATGTAGAATTTGCTGTGTGTGTCAGATGCATTTCTGATTTTAGTTTAGTAATGTGAAGTAAATTTACTCTTTGCTGATGAAGTGTTGGCAATCTCCTGAGCAACAACAACACTAGCACATACTCTGCTAATGTATGTTTGCTCACTCTTCAATTTAATCTACACCACCACTAAACACACACTATGTAAATGCTTTTTTATTATATTTTTTATTTGTTTAGTTGGCAATTTATTTAAACAAGATTATTTTATACTATGTATTTTAAATAAGCTGAATCAACACAATTCTTGAGTTTTTTTTTTTTGGGGGACAATTGTTTAATGTTCAATCCACTTAAATTTGTAAAAACAATCAAGTTAGCTTAATCGATTTGTGTAGGGACAACATTAGTGATTGTGAGGAACCTAGCATTATTTTAGTGTATATCTGCAAATGCACCAGAGTTAGCCAAAAGGCTATTTTTCATCCGTTGTCCCTGCACAGATGTTAAAATCGTCATCCTAAAACCAATACAAAAATGATTTTATGTATCAAGCATAAATAAGAAGAACTTAAAAGAACGTAGTTAAACAGATCCTAATAAATATAATGCACATTACCTGTCGAAAATGTTGTTGCCTATCCAAATTTTGGAAAAAACAAATACCTTCTAGTTGATCGTTTGGAATGGCTTGTATGAAAGGCAAATGCCTCTAAATTATGCGAAATGATCATGCCTTGTTTTTTAATTATTTAATTAGGACAGTAAGGTCTGACTTTGCTTAGAGAAAAGCTTTGTCACTCAACAGGAATAATGTCCAGTATAGAATATAAAGTCAAAGTGCAAAGGAAAAAAAAATGATATTGTGTATGATTCCCATGAACTTGGAGGACTGCATCCATACATCTCTGCACTGACTCAAATAACTGATTAATAAAGTCTGGAATTGTCATCTGGAATGACAAAAAAAGCGTTCTTGCAGGACTTAAAAATTATTTGGATTCATCTTCAATGCCTGTTACTTTCTTACCCCAGACATGCTCAATAATGTTTATGTCTGGTGACTGGGCTGGCCAATCCTGGAGCATCTTGACTTTCTTTGTTTTCAGGAACTTTGATACAGAGGCCGGAGTATGAGAAGAAGCGCTATCCTGCTGAAGAATTCGTCCTCTACTGTGGTTTATGTAATTGGCAGCACAAATATCTTGATACCTCAGGCTGTTGATGTTGCCATCCGCTCTGCAGATCTCTCGCACGCCCCCATACTGAATGTACTGACTTTTCCTTCACCAAACTTGACTGATTTCTGTGAGAATCTTGGAACCCAACCTCCTGACACTTTTCCAAATGATCAACTAGAAGTCAAGTTATTATTTGTTGCTCTCACAACTGGGAACGCAACAAGACTTTTGTCAGGTGGTGCATATAAACAGTAGAAACCTAAACAGCAACATTATGTAAAGGAGATAAGAGTGGTTAAAACCTATTTAAACAACAAATCGTTAATGAAGGCTTGGCATCATTGTTTTCATAGACGCTCGTTTTCGGGGGTTACATGAACACATCAACGGCAGTATTTTATACTTTTATACTACTTTAATATTTAATTTTTTTCATGTTTTTCGGTCACAAAAACGACATTGTTGTGAAAACGAACAGACAAACCGCATATACTTTCACATTTTTAGCTGAAAACATTGTCATATTTTGAAAACATTGTTATTGCCCTTAAAGGGACAGTCCACCCAAAAGTGAAAGCCATCATCGCTGACTAGTTTCCACACCTGCATGCCTTTGTTCAATGGAAGAATTTTTCAGAAAGTCATATCTTGCATTGATCTGCAGTTGTTTAGCTTTAACTGATGATCCAGCATGCTTACAGTACATGCATTTCTAAGTGCAGTCATTAAAAAATCCCCTCAGATCAGTAGCTGCGGGGTAAGTTTATCAGAGCTGCACAGACTCTTGGCATCACACCCTGAAGACACTTGTTCCCACGGGGTAGAGTAAAGAGCAGCGGGAATGCTCAAACGCTCTTTAAAAAAGTCCCGAAGACACAATTTTGACAGTTCGCCAATGCTCTCAGCCAGGCGCCTGGCTCCGATTCAGGCCAACCAGCTAGTGAATGGGGTTGTGGTGGGTAGACTGAACTCAAAGCAGAGCAGCAGATGGTTTTTAACATGAGTCATCATAACTTGATCAGTCGCCTTCCACCAACTTAACAACTTCAACATAAATCCTCTGTTTATGTGTGTGTGTGTGTGTTACTATAGTGTGCACTGTGCTTTACTGCACTGCTGTTCCCCTGTCAGTAATAAAGCACTGTGTTTGTGTGGTATACTTGACATGAAGACTTTTTATGTTTCATAACTTATGGCTTTATAAGTAATAAATTCGTCCCTTTCTCCCAGCGTGTGCAGGCTGTGTGACGATCACATTATAGTCAGTTGTTCTTCAGTTATACGAATGTTTGCCTCAACAGTCTAGCCTGTATTTGCTCAAGTTCTGGAACTAAGAAAAGACATCCGAGCAGTAGTAGTAAACTAATAATTAGATAAAAAAAAAATACCTGAAGGTTCAAACCTTAAATGCTTTAAAACAAGACAGCATGCACACAAGAAGCTGGCAGATGCATATATAAATCTCGGGAATCGAAAAGCATCAATTTCCTTAAAAAAAAAAAAAAAAAATATATATATATATATATATATATATATATATATATATATATATATATATATATATATATATATATATATATATATATATATATATATAGCTACATATTTATTTAGCATAAAGTGCCGTTGATATTTATTCAGTAACAAAATGTAGTGGATTTCTATTCTATTTATACAGTTGAATGATAAATTATTAGCCCTCCTGCAAAATTTGAATTGTATTTCTAAAAATAATCAAGTGATCTTAAACAGAGCAAGGACTTTTTTAACAGCATTTCTTAATAGGTTTATCTTATTAAAGTCTTATTGTTTAAAAAGTTTTGTTTGGAATACTTTTTTTTTTGAAAGATCAACTATTATTAGCTTTATTAAGAAATCATATTTTGTATGTATATTTTGTACTAAACAAACCACTGTTATCTATTGATGTACTTTATCAACCTATTGTAACACGTCCAGTTAAGCTAATTAACACAATTAAGCCGTTAATTACACTTTATGCTAAACACACTTGCAAAATAACTTGTTAAATATTATTTACCCTCATTATGGTAAACGGGCTAGAGAAATTAATTTTCAAAACTGTCTTGTTGAAGAATGGCGACGCAGTGGCGCAGTGGGTAGCACGTTTGCCTCACAGCAAGAAGGTCGCTGGGTTGCTGGTTCGACCCTCGGCTCAGTTGGGGTTTCTGTGTGGAGTTTGCATGTTCTTCCTGCGTTCGGGTGGGTTTCCTCCGGTTACTCCGGTTTCCCCCACAGTCCAAAGACAGGCTAAAATTGTCCGTAGTGTATGAGTGTGTGTGTGTGTGTGTGTATGTGTGGATGTTTCCCAGAGATGGGTTGAGGCTTGAAGGGCATCCGCTGCATAAAAACTAAAATCCCCAAGATTAATAAAGGGACTAAGCCGACAAGAAAATGAATGAATGAATGAATCTTGTTGAAGAATAAATCTTGAATGTGGGGTTATTATTAGACTGAGGAGCTAATCATTTTGTCTTCAGCTATATACAGTATATAAGCATGTGTTTTGAGTTTATCTAAATCACAATATTGTCATTTAGCAATATAACAATATTGAGAATTTATGTGCAGAAAATATTACTTAAAAATTAGTATTATTGTCATGAATACCAGTTTAAATGTATACCACATTGAATTTTCTAATGGTTCGTGTTTACCATTTCACATTTTTGTTATCATTCAAATGTATTTATCATAATTTTGAAAGCTCAAGGTAAATCATGTAACATTGCAATTAGCTGTTATATGACTGTTTGTTTATATAGACAGTTAATAAATGCATTTTTATATATATAAAGTATGTTGTGTACCTTTTAATTAAAGTGTGCTGCACATTATTGAGTATATTGAGCTAAAGTTGGACTTCACAATATTAAAATGAAAGTCAAATCAGTCAGAAAAATCGGAATTTGATATTTTCATCAAATCGCACAATGCTTTTTGGCTTTTAATGAGCAGCTTTATACAAATTTGTGGAAAAAACAACGTAAAAGTGGATACCTGTAGATGAAGGTATGTTTTTAAATGCAGGTTTAACCTATAAAACACACACATCTAAAAAAAAACTATGGAATTAATAACGTACGAAGTAATACAGAGACAAGTAAAGAAATGCCAAACGCACAGATCCTCAAATAAGTTATTTGCCACAAAATTATGAAAAGCTGCACATTTTATTATAGATTGTTTCCCCTATTTCAGATAAAGAACTTGTTGTAATGCTTTAAATGTGTGTATGATTTTTTTAAACATTTTATCAATAGCCATGATGATAAATTTGGTCCCTATTAGAGCTGAATAAATAATTCTAAAGATTAAAAGAAAAATTATATAATTAAAAAAAATTATTTAGACCTTGACCATGTTATTTAAACATTGGCCCTGTTCGCTTATATTCACTGGATTTTGGTAACAACCAAAGAAATCCATTCATGCTAAGAAAACTCATCTAAATAGCTTACAAATTATGCGTGATAAAGAAAAATGATGCAGGGAAAAAGTATTGAACACATGAAGAAAGGGAGGTGTAGAAAGCTCAGACAGCAGCTAAAGTCTCTCAGTGGTTATTCAGCAACACTCTGCCCTTCGTCAGTGTAAATTAATATTAGCTGCTTCAGCTACAATACAATGTAGCTGCAACATCTACAATACAATGTAGCTGCAACATCTACAATACAATGTGATGAGGATCAAACCAGGGTGGACATTTCAGCAGTAAAATTATCCAAAACACAGCCAAGGAAATTCTCAAATGCTTTCAGAGAAAGAAAATCGAGCTGTGGAATGGTCCAGCCAATCACCTGACTTGAATCCAATAGAGAATGGAAATTAAAGATTAGATTTGATAGACGAAACCCACAGAACCATCAAGATTTTTACACTTGTTTTTCAATTGATTGTTCAATTTATGTACTCGAATACTGTTAGACCCCAGAAAACCATGAAGCACTGTTTATTTATAAACTTTTTAATGTAATTTATTACAAATTATGCAGGTGCACTGCATAGAAAAAGACTTTGCCAGCCCAGTCGATCTAGATGAATGAAATCTTTCCAAATAGAGCTATTCGAGTCATCTGGTGAAATTAGATTCATATCAGGCAAAACAAAATATCGCAATGTCTGTTTTGTCCAATAACATGCAGTCCTAATAATCCCTATAATCATGATATGAAATTCTCATAACATTTCATCTGTAACACACAGACAGATCTAAATCGAATCATGTATCAGAAGCAGTATGATACTGTGAATGAGAACCCCTACTAACAAGCAGCAATGCCATAGACTTGCCAAATGACTGCCTTACTTGATAATAATCTCAACATATAATGCCTTTAACACCTCATAAACCCATCAGTTTTTTTTTCGATGGTTTTCTTTAAAGCGCAGGAGTTGTACAGTAAATGAGTGTCTGATATTATTCTTCTCTGGCACTGCAGACCCAACTCTCTATCCCTGCTCACTCTGCCCAAGGTGCCAGTACTGCTGGTACACAGATGGCTTCGATATACGATGGCAAATTGTGCCATGAAAGTGGAGGAGGCGACTACGGTGTGTGTTTGTGTGTGTGTGTACATGCTGTGTAGGATTTGGTCATGTGCAAATGGAAATAGCATCCTTGTTTTTGGCCGTCACGTTGATTCAATCTGTTGCTCAAAGTTTTTTTTTTTTTTTTTTTGCTGGGATCTTGCTTATGGGTGTGTGTTTCTCTCTAGCAGCAGTGCGGTGAAATTATTCAGTATAGACTTTAGAGTTTTGGAGCTGAACTGTGCCAGTGCTGATCTCAAGACAGCTCTTAAGTGGAGCGGCTGAAGGGCAGGAGACTGTCGGGACTGTCGGCAGATCAGCCGTAGGTCTCTGGAACGTTCCTCATGCTGTGCTGCCCGCTGGCTTTCGGGTCTGTTGTAGTTGAATTATTCAGATTACAGCCCACACACTGCTGATTTTAGGATATTTATGGTGCTATGAGGTGTGTTCACAATATGAGTGGATGATATGAGCTAAAATTTCTATCATAATTTTTTAACACTCTCTAGTGTATTATTATATTATATTATATTATATTATATTATATTATATTATATTATATTATATTATATTATATTATATTATATTATATTATATTATATTATATTATTGTGACACTGGGCAAAGGGGTGCGTAACCAAACGCAGGTTTATTTAGCAGAATGGTCAGTCAAGCAGTCCAACACAGGAGCAAACCAGTGTATACAGGCAATCCACAATTGTCGTCAATAAGCAGGTGGATGGTCAAAAGCAGGCAGCAGACATGAATAAACAGATAAAACAAAGCAAAGATCGGTACACGGCAAGACTAGGCAAGGGAAACGCATTCTAATGTTCACAGTAACGTATAACAAGACTCAGCCACAATGTGTATGTTAGTGCTTTTTTTATAGTCCATGTAATCCCGTCATAAGCGGCTTCAGCAGAATGTGTGTGTGCACGCAATCACCAGAACTAGGAGCATGTGTGTGTAAGTGGTGCATGACTGGATCTTGTAGTCCATGAAACTGCAGATTTGTAGTCCTTTGGCGATCCGTAGCCTCTAGATCGCTGGTGATCATAATTATTATATTATATTATATTATATTATATTATATTATATTATATTATATTATATTATATTATATTATATTATATTATATTATATTATATTATATTATATTATATTATATTATATGAATAGTGTACACAATAAACAATAGGATACTATTTTACAAATATGCCAATTGAGACGGGCAAATGGGGAACATTGTTTCCAATCGCCATTCAATATTCAATAACTGAACAGTTTTCTCATTATAGAAGATCATAGATGATCAGTCATTATTTATCTGAGTCAATATAGCAGATACTCGTTTGCTGGCCTTGCTGAAACATTTTTCAATGATTTATAAACGTTCTAAATTAGACAGGTTTATATAATGGATTCATTATAATGAAGGAAATAATAGCAAGTTAATATGCATATAATACATCTTTACATTTTAATAAATTTATAACACTATAATCATTTTTACTCCAGTGACTGAATACTATTTTCTTAATGTTTAAATAACATTTTTTCAATTAATGATTTCCCACATTAAATAATATAGTCATTTATAGTAAGTAAGATAGTGTTTTTAAATCATGAAGTACTGGTAATTGTAGGTACTGGTAGTTGCAACAAACATAGTAATGCAATCAAATGAACTTTTAATTATATATATATATATATATATATATATATATATATATATATATATATATATATATATATATGTATGTGTATGTGTATGTGTGTGTGTGTGTGTATATATATATATATATATATATATATATATATATATATATATATATATATATATATATATATATATATATATATATATATATATATATATAATTTTTTTTTTTTTTTAACAATTGCTACAGTTTAGGAAAAGATAAAGTAGTTTATCAGTTTATATTTCATTTTAATGTTACACATTATTGTTTTTTTTATATTTTAATACAAAGTGATTTTAACTAAGTATGACAACATTAAGATCCTGAATTAGTTTAATACACTTAATCCTACAGTTACTAGGTCTATTATGTTTTCTTTGTGTATGTGGATACGTGAATAAAGTCATTAGTGTTTTAACAAATTTTTATTTACATAAGTTGAGTTATAAAACTGCACAGATGTAAAATGATCGTTAGGTCATCATTAATCAAGGACATAGACTGCAGAATAGAAGACTGATCCATATATGGTTCGCCCCTGCCTAGATCATGTGTGCTAGATTGTATGTGCCTGAAACATGTGTGGGTCTGCAGCTGGATATATCTCCAATAACACGTCTTTATTAAGTTGTACAAGATTTTACAACAAATCAAACCCCAATACTCAAAACGTAGAAATAATAATAAAAAAAATTATTATGAAAAATAATAATCTAACCAAACACCAATTCACATTCCATAACTTCAGTCTTCCAAAGCTGCTTCAATATCTCCATTTTTCACAAAGTTCAAAAACACCTCCTACAAATGTATATTTTTTAAATGAAATATATCAACGATAATTATTATTATTAATTTCTTAAAACCTATTTGTCTGCAGTATGTAGTATCAGAGCTATGAAATCATTTAAAGATTAACTTTAGGTGAGCATTACAGTGTTAAAGTTAGGCGATGGGTGTATATAAATGTTAAATATTAAAAACGTAATATTCTGGTACACTCTTTGATGCCTTGTTTGTCCTTTGAAAGGTTAAACTCGAATAAACGTTCAGTACTGCTGGTTTCTGAGAAAGATCCGAGAAGAGTGCAGTGACTGGTCACCATTCCATTAGTGCTTTTATTTCCATTTGCAAAGCATATTGACCTCTGTGACACGTCCTGCCACTGGGAGACTGAGCATGTCCTGTCAAACCCATGCATCAATGTCTCTCTTGTTTCTGTCCTCTGCAGTGCACGGTTGATAAGCTCAAGCATTTTCTAGACCTCTTTAGAAATGGGAGATCTTAATATACAGCTGAAGTCACTTGAATCATTCGCCCTCTTGTGAAGTTTAATTTTCCTTTTTAAAATATTTTCCAAACAATGATTAACAGAGCAAGGAATTTTTCACAGTATTTCCTATAATATTTTTTCTTCTGGAGGAAGTCGTATTTGTTTTATTTCAGCTAGTATAAGAGCAGTTTATGCCTGCAGTTTATTTTTAAAGTGTTGTATAATAATACATTATTTTCCAAGATTGAGTAGATTATTGCAGCTGGCTTTTTTCATTCTTGATTCACATATCAAATAGTTTTTTTCAGGGTTTTTTTTCTCTCCATTATTTGTTTGAGTCACAACAACCTCACCTCCTCTGCTCCCCGGCAGCCTTCTCAATGAGTGTGCCTCTGTATGTGTGTTTGGAGGGAAGGATGTTATCCTCAGGCATCTCAACCGCATTCCAGCCTTTATCCCAGCATCTCAAGTGTGTGCCTGTGAGTGAAAAGCATGGAAAAGTTGAGAACTTGGGGTATTGTTGACTGTGAGTGTGTGTATGCAGGTGTGTGTGTGTGTGTGTGTGTGTGTGTGTGTGTGTGTGTGTGTGTGTGTGTGTGTTTGTTTGCTTTAGATATATTTGTTATTGTCTGATCTGTCTCTGGGCTGAACGGTGATTCAGATTCTTGCTTAAACACACACACGCATTTGTACAGCTATCTTTAAGGGGACTTCTCATAGACTCAAATGATTTTTTTTTACTGTATATTCTATCAACCCTAAACACTCTCACAGAAGACAATCTGCATTTTTACATATTCAAATTACTTAATTCTGTAAGATTTATGAGCCGTTTTTCTTATTGGGACCAAAACTGTCCCTATAAGGTCAAAATTTACTGGTATTGTTTACTTGTGGGGACATTTGGTCCCCACAACACTGAATGCAAGCTACACACACACATGTATAAATGCACTATAAAAATGCAGGGTTCCACAATTAATTCATGTTGTCCCAACAAAAAACGATTAAGTTAACTTAAATTTAAGTGGATTCAATATAAAATTATTAAAATGTGTTCCCCAAAAATGTGAAGTATTGTGTTGTTTCAGCTCATTTTTAATAAATAATTTGAACAAGCAACCAAATAATGTTTTTGAGTGTGGTTTACGAGGACTTTCCATAGGCATAATGCATTTTAACTGTACAAGCCTTTATTATGTGGCCTTACCCTACCCCTACCTCAACCCTATTGAGAAAACTGGCAAATTATGAACGTCAAAACACCCCAGGTATGCTTTTTAGCGTTTTAAATCACTAGGACACAACGCATGTCCTCATAAACCAGCTTGATGGTGTTCAACTAGGTCATATCCATGTTGTTATCCAATTTTGTGTCCTCTTAAACCAAATATACAGTACCTGTACACTCATACTTTTTCATTTGTGAGTGTTTGTAGATGAAGCATCTAAGGACCAATTTGAACAGCGCAAGATCTCTAAACCGCATCTCCCCTTTTAAAAGCAGCGGGAAGCTGAAAATGACTGTAATTATTATAACGAGAGAAGCAGAAAGAGATTGTGCACTAGGGATGTTTTATTTTGATAATTTCCCTGACCAGAAACAATGGCATAAGCAGGCATGCATGGCATCATGGAATGTTGTCGTTTATTAAATATTTCTGCCAATTTGAGTGCGCTTTCTGCTGCTTGTAAGCTCTGTTAACACATTTGACCATGTTTGCATCCGTTCTGTGGCTGGGCGATTTAATCAAGAAGATTTTTGTGCGCATTTTGTCAGTAAAGCAGGTTCTAGTAATCCTCCAGCATGTGTGTTTGGATCAAAGATGCCCAAACTAGGGCCAAAGTTGGCTCATGGTAACCTTTGATTTGGCCCATCTGAGAAAAGAGGGAGAATGATGGGGATGGTTTTGAGATTGTCAATCAAATGCAATGTAACCCTTTGTTTGTTTTGTTTTATTGTTAGCTAGCTGAAATTAAATGTTTCAATTAAATTAATCAGATTTTGTTTAAAAGTGCATGCTGTTATCCGACTAGGCAGACTTTGGTGAGCAGATCACTATTAAGGCAGATTCTGCTTGACTACTGTATTCAACATAAAAAATTGAATGTGATTGTTTGTATTTCAATATGTTATCATTTAAAAAGTTATACTGCATTAGTAAATGTGATTTAAAGTAATGTTTTCTATTTCTTTAGAAATATTCTTAAATAAATTAGGAAATCACCCATGACAACTTCAATGCTATATAAAGTAGTTTGGTATTTTCACCTTTAGCCCATGGATCTCGTTGATATTTGGTTTTTGGCCCTTATGTGAAAATTTGAGCACCCCTGTTTTAAATGAGACAGTTTCAGAGTCGAAGTTTACTAATAAGCTATGCAAAAAATTGGTTTAAATTAGTCCTGTCAGAATAATCAATATATAGAATTATCTCACAACACATGGACATGACATCAATCATTTTTGGTGATGCAAATAACTGTATATCGACCATACATAAAGACATAGCAACATTTTAGCTGATTGTGCAACATCCTTTTTGAAGGTGTCAGTGCCATTATGTTTAAATAACAATATACTATGAATTACTATAGTATATTTTCATGTTAGCGTCTGACTAATGAAAATAGATCTGGTAGTAGATGTCGCAGCCTCTGTTACTTTTCACCATGCACTTTTTGTTAACATTTATTGTTATGTATTTAGGATATGTATTTTCACATTCTGATTCCAATGCCTAATTATTAAATAGTTCAAATGATTATAATTAAATGAAATAAAGAATACAATATTAGGTGTTCATTGGAAGAGTGTACTTGCATTGTGATGAGTGGCGTAAATGGTCTTAAAATGACTATAATATCGTTTATCGAGTATACTTTGGTGCAATATATCGTACAACAAAAACTAGGCCTAATTTGAATTCAAATTTGGCAAGTTTAGTTTATTTACATGGCACATTTCATACACAATGGTAATTCAAAGTGCTTTACATAAACAAGAGTAAAAGAAACATAAAATACAAGCATAAGAAATAAAAACAACAAAAAAGATGTTTAAATCTGTCAATAATTTGCTGTAGTAAAATTTGCACTCAAATTTGTAAAATACAATGTGTTCAATGAAAAAAAAAACTCACCTCAAAACTACAGATGAGAGTTTGAACTAAATATTTCTGGGACTATTCAATATAGTCATGTGTTTTAGTCAACGTGATTCAATGAAAGCAGTTAAATCTTATGTTTATTTAGCTATTGATTTTTTTTTTTTTAGAGTGTGGTTTACGATGACTCTCCATGGGCTTAACGTATTTATACTGTAACAATGCTGATTACATGGCCTTACCCTACCCCTACCTAAACCCTAATAAGAAAACTGCCAAATTTTAAATGTCTAATAACCCCAATAAGTTTTGATATTTAAGTGTTTTAAATTACTAGAACACAATGCATGTCTTTGTAAACCACCTTAATGGGGTGTAACTTGGTCATATCCATGGCATTATGCAGTGTATGCTGTGTTTTTAATTACCCTGATTCAATGAAAGCAGTTACATCTTCTGTGTATTTAGTAAACCAATTATTTTTTTTGAGTGTGGTTTATGAGGACTCGGCCGTAATATTTTATACTGTAACAATTCTTATTACATGGCCTTACCTCAACCCTAATATGGAAACTGCTAAATTTTGTGTGTCAAAACACCCCATTAAGTTTAGATTTTTAAGTGTTTTAATTGACAAGGACACAATGCATGTCCTTGTAAACTACCTTAATAGGGTGTGACTGACTACTGTAGGTTATATCCATGGCATTATGCAGTGTATGCATATAGTCGTGTGTTTAGTCACCCTGATTCAATGAAAGAAGGTAAATCTTGTGTTTGTTCAGCAAATCAATAATGTTTTAAGTGCGGTTTATGAGGACTCTCCATATCTGCATACACTGGATAACAGTGGTTTGTTCTGTAGCAAATTTTACCAAAATTGAAAAGGGAACCAATAATGTTGACTTTTAATATATATTTAAATAATAAAAACAGCTTTCAACCCAGGCAAACTATACAAATAAAAACCTTTTCAAAAGAAAAAAATATAATTAATACTGTGTGTAAATATATAAATATAATAGAAATACCTTGGAAAATGCCCTCGCTCTGGTAAATATCACTTGGGAAATATTTAAAAAATGATTCTGCCTTGGACTGTAAATAAATTAATTATAAATCGGCTCTTTTTTTATTCCAACAAGTTGCATGCGTCAAATGGTACTCTAAAAATGAATAATTGTGACCTGTAATGACAATGCACCCTTCCGCACACCCGCACCATCTGTTTAATCGTCTCCTTAGTTTGTATATGATGAATATTCACATGCTTACAGTAGACAGATGTCGATTGCCTGGAGGGAGAAAAGAAGACAAGATGAGGGAACTGAGAAAGACTTGGAGAAATCAGAGGGGAAGGATGTTAAATTAGGAGATAAATACGATTGAATGAGATAAGAGTGCCATTTATCAAACATTAGTGCAAATACACTGACTAAGAACAATTACTGAGGGGGTTTCATGTAGACGTTTACTGCATTGGAAAAGGAAGATTTTGACCTTTAGACACAAATGAAGTGTTTTAATCATACTTTACCATATTAACTTTACCTAAACTTCAATGGAGTATGAACTTTTTATGTATTTGAAGGAAAATTCTTGTTTAAGGCTAACTTTGTTTGATTAAAATGCGGTAATAAGATTAATATTGTGAAATATTATTGCAGATAACAATGCATTTTCTGGCTAACTAATTTATTCATGTGATGGAAAAACTGAATTTTTTTTTATCATTGCTCCACAATTTCTCTTGTCACAAAAATCTTGCAGAGGCCATTATAATGTTACTATATCACTGTTGAAAACCAACAATAAATCAGCACAGTTTCATGGAAGTTGTCATGGGTTTTTCAGCTTTTTTATGAATTGAATGATTAAAAGCACAACATCTGTTTGAAATATATTTTAAACAACTCTAATGTTGCTTTGGATCCATTTGAGAATGCTTCCTTGCTCAGTAAAAGTGTTTATCTCTTTAAAAATCTTACTACTTCCTAACAAACTGGATGTGACTGCTTCATTTTCAAAATTTATGCATTTATTGCTCAAATCAGAAGCAATGCTTTACGTTACATTTCTTTGTATAGAATAATTTTATAATTGTAAGCATTTTTGCACTCATACATGCAACCTTATCAAATAAAATGAGTGTCGTCAGCTCAAAATTTACTGAAAGTTAATTCTACTCCTTTGACAATAATTTTGAACTCAGTGTAAAGGTAATGAGGTAATTAAATACCTAATTTTAACTTAAATGGAGTAAGTTTACAGAACTCATATACAGTACATTAGTTTTTTTTTTTTTTTACTCAAATGGTTTGTTGCAATCAGTTTCCTCAAACGCTTTGAGTTGGCTTAACTTATTGGGTTTTACAGTACTCAGTTGGTTTGAGTTCTCTTCATTTATTGGGTTTTACTGTTATCAAATTGCTTTGCTTACCCAAATAGATTAAGTTCTCAGTACTCATAGGATTAGTTTTTGAACTTAAATGGTTTGTTTAAATCAGTTTCCTCAAACTGTTTGAGTTGCCTTATTTTTTGGGTTTTACAATGTAGTGTACTGTATATGGGGTTCTCATTCTTAGTGGAAACTTAAAATACAATACAGCAAATATAATTTCCACTCATTTAATTCTCTAATCCTTTTGAACAGAAATGTTTGGGATATTAGCTTGATACTTGAGATAACCCTGAGCTCGGAGATTAATGAGCCTAGGGCTCCCGTCTGGTCATTTTGCATGAAAGAGGGTACGAGATCAGGTAATTCTAAAATCCTAAATCAATACTGGAATTACTTTTGCGCGCTGTATTGTTTTATAATGGGTTATACAGTATGCATGGGGGTCCCTAGTAGCAAAGAATTCTGGCCCAGATATGGCATAAAGCTGGCACAGCAGGCATTCATCCGGCACTGGCATACAGCATGTGGGCCAAACATGGCCCGGGTTTGGCAGAGGTGGCACCATCTTTAAGGCGGCACACAAGATTTGGGCCAGATGAAAAATGTAGTATTTGGCCCAGATTTCAAAATTTGAAAAGTGGACCATGTGAGCCAGTCTTGACCCATATTTAAAATACACTAAAATCATTTTTGAATAAAGAAAAAAAATTCTACCAATCAGGTCACTTTGAGAAAAAGCGTGCCTAGAGTGTGCCTAAAGCGTATCACTCCATGGGTTTATCAATTTCATTGCTATCGTGACACACCAACCTATCTGGCCCAGTTCAGGCCCAGTTATGAGTTATTAACTTGGCTGAGACTTGGCCCAGATATGGTCTGTGTTTGGCCCTTGTCAGGAAGCCAGATTTGGTCCAGTCATGTACCGTAAATCACTGCGGCATGTGGGCCAAGCAAAACCGGATTGTGTGGGCCAGAGCTGGGCCAGAGAAATTTTGCTATGTGGGGTGTTGTTCAGCCACTGAAATCTTCAGGCGAAAGATTGATGTGACTGTTTTCAGTTTCATAAGGGACCTTTTACAGCATCGATAATGTAGATTTTTGTTTAACAACAAAACATCAGTAAACAGCACTATTCCACCTAGCCTGCTTAACTGCTTTACTCCATTTATGTGCTGCGGGAAAAGGGTGTTTTTCAATCCGGCTACCACTGCAAGTATATTTCAAACCTGTGGGAAGCTCTGCACACCAAGGTGATCTCATGAGGAAATGTAACTCTTTCACGTTTTGTCAGTTTAGTGGCTATTATGAACAAGTTCAGTCGTATGAAAATGTACCATTTAAAAAAAAACTCCTAACACCCCCACCCCCCTCGGGGTCCGGCCCACTAGAGAACAGATTTTACTCCATCCGGCCCCTGAGCTAAAATGAGTTTGACACCCCTAATCTAGGACTAGTCTTAAATCTTGTCTCAGAAACTGTGTGTGCGTGCGTGCGTGCGAGTGTGAGTGAGTATGTGTGTGTGAGTGACTGAGTTATGAACATTAGCTGTGACATACACTGCTGTTTTCCTGTAGTGAATGCTGATCTGTACGTCATCAGGCAGTGAAAGCATCTCTTCCCAGCATATAATCTGTCCCTTCAGAGTCCTTGACTTTTTGGAAATGTGTCCCGGGCTGTCTAATGGCTGTGGGGCTAAATTGAATGGGTTTTCTATTGAATCTGGCCACAGCAATCCAGATGGCCCTCAGATAGCCAATTGGTTTGTGGGAAATCTTGTTTGGCTTGCCACTTCAGGTAATGATTTTTCAGCAAGTTAGTTTTGAAATCATTCATGCTTTCTTTCTTTCTTTCTTTCTTTCTTTCTTTCTTTCTTTCTTTCTTTCTTTCTTTCTTTCTTTCTTTCTTTCTTTCTTTCTTTCTTTCTTTCTTTCTTTCTTTCTTTGCATTTTAGTTGGCTGTTTTTCTTTTTGTTTACAATTTTATTGGCTCTTTTTTTTGTGTTGCTTTCTGTTATTGATATATTTAATTTCTTTTAGTTAATATGTTTGATGTTATAGTTTCTTGAAAAACTTCTTAGAAATTGTTTTCTTTCTTTAGAAACTCATTGTTGAAGGGATAGGGATTTAACTCATTTCTAAAGGATTCTCACAAGGGGATCTTGATACTCACAGTGATTCTAAATATTTTTAAACAATTATAATTTTGTATAAGTCAAGAAGACCTTTTAGTCCTCACGCAGCTCTTTTGATTTTCCAAATTTGGCGACATTTGAACATGAAGGTTTCACTTTTTTAAACATGCATATTTCATAGATTTTATTAAAGATGTTTGACATATGACATTTATGTGGTGAAATCTGGTGTCTTATAAATGAATAAACATATCTGAATATCTAAAATAACATCAGAAAGTAAATGGCAATTGTTTTTCTATGGCATTTTGTTTTTTTGGAGGGGGGTGGGTGGTCTTTGTGTTTGTGAGGATGAGGTGTATGTGAGTGAGAGTCTTTTTTTTTTTTTTTTTGCATTTATCTGCATAATGTTAGTATTTCCCATTACTTTCACGTGGTTGTCTGTTTGTAAACACTAAGAAAAACACGTTGAAAGATTTTTGTTTTTTAACAACTTAACTGTGTTGAGTTGAGATCTCTTTTTTGTGTGGATTCAAAATGACAAACTTGGACAAACTAGCCAAGTCTTGAACTGCTCAGATTAAGGAAACAATATATAAAAAAAATCTAAAATAAAAGATTTTGACAAAAAAGTCATTAAGACACTTGAGGGCTATGCCTTTAAGGCTGCCCATTGTTTTTTTTTAGCATAATAAATATAAAATAGGGTGTGTTAAAGTGCATATATGTATCCTCTAATAGGGCTCTATGCTTAGATTGTTTTCTGATTCCTCCTTCCTTTCACTCATAGGAAGTGCATTGAGTCACTATCAGACTTATTTGATAGTAAGTGTTTTAGTGTTTGAGTGTTTCACTAAGGGCTTGGACCGATATCAACAACACATCATCCTTTAAATTATTCAGCTTTAACAAAGTACCCATGGCTCCAATGAGAGCCAGTTATAGATGTCTGTGTATGCGTGTTGGTCTACATTCTAGGAACCGACTGTCTCTAAGCATAATAACACCTGAAATCGTTTTTTGGGACCAGATAAATGGTCCCTCTGGAGAACATGGGTTTTAGAGACACTTGTATGTTCATGTGTTCATGGAAAATGAAGGAGCAGAAAAGCTTCTGTAAGGCTTAGCTTTAAGTTTATGAAACCAAACATTGAGTAGAAGTCAAAGGAAAGTCCCCAACATGATAGCAAAACAGCCATGCCTGTGTGTGTGTGTGTATTTAAAGGATGTATTTGATATGAAAGTTGTAGCGGAAGAGACTGGAAATCAAGTGTGAGCTGCTAAAGTATTCTGCAGCATGAGAGTTTCAGTCTAAAAGTATACTCTGCTGCTTTGTAGGAACTGCAACCTAAAAATACTATCATATGTACATGCCTATACATGCAAACAGGCACATTGCAAATTGTACTCATTTTTGGAGCTCTCTTTTCCGGTTTTTCCTACACCCCATGATGCTATGCATGATTTATGAGAGTAACTTCTACTAAAATGTAAACTATCAGTGACATCTTTGAAGGAAAAAAAAGCAGCATACAATCAATGAGGTATCATAATTCTCCTCACAGTTCATCAATCAAATATTAAATGGCAACTTATTAGAATTAACAAATTACATTCAGTAGATCATGAATAAACTAAAATCTCCTGAAAAGTCTTTCTGCAGCCCTAATGTGAATTTGTGTTAAATATTTACTTACTCACTTACCTTCTTTTGGGTTAGTCTCTGATTTATACGGTGTTGCCACAGCGGAATGAACCACCAATTACTCAGACATGTGTTTTATGCAGTGGATGCCTTTCCAGCCACATGGGTGGAATATTTTTGTAAGTGAGAAAGTAATTTGGAGGAACCAAGCAGTGAACTCAACTGCACTTTAGCCTGATATGATTGTCATTCTAATGTCATGTCAAAATACCAAGGATTAAACTGTTTAAATGATGGAAAATATTCATAAAGCATGCACAAAGCCAAACATATGCCCTCAGTTTTCACTATGTTTTGTATTCACCTTATTCTCAGCTGTCGAGTGGGCGCTGCCATTTGAATCTTTTTGTCTCGCGACTTCCGGTCACATTCACTTCCATTCATTTTTTGACGTTAACAACTGCTCGTTACGCTGCTTGATGTTGCAATTTAATATTTTCTTATTATATTATGCTACTTGGTCTGTGTAGTCATGCAAACATTTGTTTGTTGAGCAAGTAGTTTGGCCATTTTCTGCCGTTTATTATTCCTAGTCATTTCTCCCATAGGCGACTGAATCGGAAGTTCTAAGACATTCGCGAAAACAGGCGCACTTCCGCATTATAGAATAAGGTCAAAACAGTATGAATGTTATTGTAGTGCAGCTTTTTTTTTTTTTTTTTTGAGGGGATAACTCACACAAAACTGAAAATTTGGTCATCATTTACTCATTTTTTAGTTAACTCATTTGACTTCTGTTAAACGCAAACAAAGATATTTTGAAGAAAGCTGGTAACAGTTAACTTCCATAGTTTTTATTTTTCCTACTATGGTTGTCAATGGTTACAGCTTTTAAACTTTCTTCGAAATGTCTTACTTTTTTTGCTTTTCTGTGTAATACTGTATGTGGATGTGGTCTTTACACTCAGGTTTCAGGTCCAAACAGCATAAGAGAATCTGCCTGCCATGGTGATACCATTAGACGATGACGTCTAGCACCATGTGCACCAATTGTTTGTCGACGTAGAGTTTAAAAATTTGTCTGAACTACAATTGTGATTTCTTTGTGCTTTTCGAGCAGGGGAGGACACTTTTCTATTGCGAGAGGTTAGTCTGAAAGATTGTTGATTTTTAGTTTTTTTTTATTGATTTGCCATCACAATACTCTTAATTCTTCTTTGTGAGATATGTGATCTTTTTTGTATATTCAGTTTTCCATTTTCTTTTTTCGCCTTTGCACACACAAAACTAACACATCAGAAATACCAATGTCACATAAATATCCCTAGCTAACATGTAAATGGGGGATGTAATAAAATTATTTCACATTTTAATTTAACAAGGAAACTTAAACAGGTTTTCTAATCAAAAAAGTGAGGAAACGGTGAGGAAATTTTCATTTTTGGGTAAACTCTTTAAAGTACGGATGTCCCGATCAGGTTTTTTTTTTTTTTGCTCTTGAGTCCGAGTCATTTGATTTTAAGTATCTACCGATACAGAAACCCAATCCTATACTTCTATAATACATAAAGGATTAGTAGAGATGGATGAACTCCATATATCTGTGGTGAACGGAATATGGGGTACATCTTACAATACAAGTGGTTTGTCAGAAATCTTCTCTTGAAAGGCCTGGCAGAGCTTTCTCTGTGAAATAGTGGTGAGACAGCAATCCAAATCAAGGTTCTACAATTGCTTTTAACGTGTCTAATCAGGTTTGTTGTGTTAAATGTAGCCTTTTCCTTTCCACCTCTTGCAATGCCAAGTTTACATATCTTACAATGTTGGCAATGCTGGCAATGGCAATGTTGTCGTCATCAACAATATAACACCTTTAAACCACAGTTAAAAGAAATAAGAACTCAAACAGGTTTGGAACAAGTGGAGGAGGATAAAATAGTGGCAAGACGGCATTTCTAATCAATGTCTACGTTTGTTTTTGAGCTGTCTTGTCAGGTTTGTTGTGTTAAATGTAGCCTTTTTCTTTCCACCCCTTGCAATGCTAAGTTTGTCTCAGTAAACCTCACAATGTTGGCAATGGCAATGTTGTCGTCATCAACTTTATAACACCTTCAAACCGCAGACATACTCGCACTTTCTGCTTCAAGCTGCTTCCCTGTTCTACTTCGCCGGTAACCAATAGTCCAATTCCGATCGAGTTGAAACAATGTGATGGTGTTCGATTTCTGATCATGTGATCGGATTTGGACATCCCTATTTTAAAGTGATTTGTTTTAGTGATTTGAATGGAAGTTTTCCAAGGCAAAGGTGCAACCCATAATTTGAAACACATGTGCGAGAAAAAGGTGCATATGTTGCACAGAAACTTTTAATTGCATGTTTGTTTATGCATGCAGCTTTCTCTGAAACTCTAGCGACTCTTTGAGTTTGATTCTGAGTTCAGACGAGGTCAGGATGCCTCTGCTATCCTGCTGACCTGGCACACAAGGCCAGAAGAACAGATCCATCCCTGCCGGGCAGCTGATTCCTGTCTGCGTTGCATTCCAGGGCCTCCGGTCTTCCCTAAAGCCACAGACTCATTATGAGCGGGCAGCATATATTCCTGTCAACAGTGGATGAGCGTGTCAGGATGCAACTCTCCTAGGGAATTATACAGTCATTAAGATCTGTTTCAGCCCTCGCGTTTATTAGGCCAGGAATGTACCATGATAGAAAACACTTTGTGAAAGCTGCCAATTTGTCATTTTTAAGCAGCATAGCATGCCAAAATACATGTTCTAAATACAACATTTGGGGAGGTTAAAGTGCATCTTTGCGTTCTCTATCACAGCTTTATACAAATTTTTATTCAGGAGCATAGTAAAATTTAGGAGCACATAGAAATATATTAAATTAACTGTGTACTGTATACATATTAAGAGATACATTTGCATAATGTCATCAGTTTTAAGTCAGTATACAAAGAAATAAGAGAGATTTTTAATTTTTTTTTTGTAGTTTCTGTTAACAAGAAGGATAAAATATAATCTATAGTCCAGTAGAAATGGATTACAAATTTTTGGATAATATAAACATATTTATTATAGTATTGTGTTTTCTAAAATAATTGTCTATTGTGTGCATGCACAGTAATAGAGTTATAGTATAGAAATCACATACCGTCCCATAAATGTATTCATTTTTTTGTTTTGCTGTCCCTTTACAGTTTTTTTCAACTGCTTACAAACATTTTCAAAACAGTTTCCACTTTTTTCAAAACTCTATACACAATTCCCAAAACTGCACACACAAAATGCCTTATATCTCCTTCAAAATGTAACCCTGCATTCAAAATGCCATAAACACATGTCCGTTGCCTGAAAAGCATCATGTGGGCATAGAGTTGGTTATCATACACTTTACAGCACCAGGCTCAGAAGAATTTCTTCATGCTTTTTTAGTGGAATTTAGGGTTTAGAAAAAGAGAAAATGGGGTAGGTACAAAACTACTAATTGTGGATGGGTAGAAAACCAGTTTTTATTGGATTAGAACAGCCGAGTGTCCCATCACCTTTGGCCTAAACTAGACAAAAGCAGTGATTGGGTAGAGATCAGTTAAATTTGTGTTTCCACATTTGAGGAGCGTGTGTGTGCGACCTTGTGAATAAGTGTAATATTTTGATTAGTTGTGTTTGGAAAAGGAAAGCAAGTAGTTTCCTGTTAGAGATTTATATTTTAGGAAGAGAGTTGTGTGTAGTTTTATTTGATTGAAAATTGAGTTCAATGCTGATAAACATCTTCTGGTTTTGAAGATTTGAGATGGGTCACACTTTACAATAAGGTGTATTAGTTAATGCTAATTAATGCATTTATTAACATGAACAAACAATGAACAATACAATACTATACAATGAACAATACTACTGTATTTGTTCATGTTAGTTAACGTTAGTTTATGAAAATACAGTAGTTCATTGTTAGTTCATGTTAACTCATGGTGCATTAAATAATATTAACAAGCATGGACTTGAATGTTAATAATGCATTAGTAAATATTCAATTATGATTAATAAATGCTGTACATGTGTTGTTCATGATTAGTTCATGTTAGTAAATGTAATAACTAAGGAACCTTATTGTAAAGTGTTACCCAGAGATGTAGTTTTGCATTTTGAGTGGGATGTTTCAGAAATCGTGTGACGAGAAAAGATTTTCTGTGTAAGCATTGGAAAAAACTAATACATTATCATTGTCATGCAAGTATACTATGGAGCCAGATCAGTATCAAAAATAATACATTTACAATATAAAATGTATTCATGCACAGCATAATTCACATTTACAACACACAATTTGTATTAAATTGGATTTGTGTGTTTATGAATTCTGTTTTCAATTTACGAATTGGATTTATGCATTTAAAAAATTGTGTTTTAAACTTAAAATTTAATTAAAAGTGAATTAAATTTATGTATTTTTAATCGTGTTTTGAAGTTATGAATTGAATTTGTGTACTTTTGCAATTTGGATTTGTTTATTTACAAATCAGGTGAATGTGTTGTGGTTGTATGAATAATATTTTATAAATGTAATATTTTTGAGACTGATCTAGCTATACGTGGCATTCCCTTATTGTGTAAGAAGACAGAGTAACAGGCTTCGCCAGTTGCATAATTTATTTTTAATTTAATATTTTGAATCACTTTCTCAGCAAGTGCTGATTTTGTTCTTTTGAACGTGTGGAAACAGTGTTTGTTTGTTTGTTTGTTTCCCCCTTATTATTTTTGCAATTATCAAATTTTCTTCACAAGTATAACAGAGTGAGAGTGAGTAACTTGCATTTTTGGCACCTCTTGCATGTTGCAATCCATCTGCAGCTTACAAGCAAGTGCAAGAGCACACTTTGCAGTTCATGGGACATCTTGTCTTTCATAGTCATTATTACTTCTCTACAATGGTAAACAAACGGGTGGCACATTGCTTAGCATTGTCGCCTCACAGCAAGAAGGTCACTATTTCGAGTCCTGGCTGGGCCAGTTGGCATTTCTGTGTGGAGTTTGCATGTGTTCCCTGTGTTTGCGTGGGTTTCCTCCAGGTGCTTCGGGTTTCCCCCACAGTCAAAAGACATGTGATATAGATGAATTGGATAAAATAGTTGGCCGTAGTGTATGAGTGTGAATGAGAGTGTCTAGAAGTGTTTCCCAGTACTGGGTTGTGGCTGGAAGGGTATTCGCTGCATAAAACGTATGCCGGAATTGTTGGTGATTCATTCTGCTGTGGCTATCCCTGATGAATAAGGGACTAAGCTGAAGGAAAATTTGATGAGTGAATGAATGAATGGTAAACAAGTTTAGTACTCATTGACTTATAATCCTAATTTGCAGCAAATTTTTTTAAAGTTCACTAGGGATGCATGAGATATCGGTGGCCATTTTAGTATCAGCCGATAAATGTTATTTTTTAATGTTATCATTATCAATCTGATAACAAAATAAGGTTGATGTATTTACATAGAAAAATTGTTATATTTCTACTGGTTAAACCACTTTTTGCTGATTATTTGATTTTGGTTGATGTGTAGTCACTTGGTAGCTTTTTTTTTTTTTTTTTTTTAGGTCAGGCAGATGTTTTTATTCATAAAAAGAAAATTGGCTATAGAAAGGTATAGTTGATTAATAGATTAAAAGACAAAGATCAGCTGAAATATTTCTGAAGTTAAGGTTTTAAAATATAGTCAACTGTCCACTGTATGTTTACCTTTGGTTTTTGCAATCATACACAATTTTAAAAATATATATTTATAGCTATAAGCTTATGTATCGTCTCTCAGCTTCCAAATCTAAAGAGTTCTTGGTATGGGTCAAAATTTTTTCCCTAAAGTTCAGACGAATAAAAAATAAATGTGAATTTGGTTCTTTCCATCGGGTTGTTAGAGCTGCCGATTGTAGTATTGGTAACCTAGCAACCAACAGTAATCATGGCAGGCATAATGGAGACAGCTGATTGGTAATCTAATACTATTAGCATTAACCCTTTTTCACACAACCACTTCAAGCGAGTATAAAAACATGTAGCAAATTAAGGAATTTATAATTAAAATTAGTTTTTTTCCATCATTCATTTTTATGCCATATTTCAAAATGCGCACTAACACAGGATGTTGGAAACCCAGCTACTGTATTCATGACAAAGTGAAAAGAAACTGGTAGGGGGTTTGAACCAAGCACACTTGAGTTTGGGAGCAATCAAAGCAATCATTCTTTATATTCACGATTCAGGCCACCGGCGCAATAGCCCTCATTGAGTATAATACGAAAACAGTAGTTTAGGACAGATCATGCAAATCATGTTATGCAAACTGAGCAGTAATATTTAATACACAATGTTTTTACACTCACCCATTCATTTGTATTCCATCATTAGTGATGCAGTAAAACAAGCAGTCTATTGCATGGAAAAAGCCTAGTATTGCTGTGCTCTGTGGTTTTGTTTCACTTAGTCTTTGTACTGAGAACAAGGGCAAAGTCTGAGGGAGGAGTCCTTGACCTTGCCATCTCAACCATGTTTTAAAAGGCATCATCATATTGCCTAGCAACCAAACTGTCCTCTACTTCCTCTGGCAGCTGTGTCTGCAGTTATAGAAAGTGGGCAATGCTGCTGAAAGCTGTCCGTCACTGATGCCTTCAATGATGGTGAAAAGACATGCAGGCAGAAAGACGGCAGAATAGATCATTGTTTTATTGATTATTTTATAAACCACTGATAATGAGACCATTGGTCAGTATGGAATATCCTTGTTTCCTTGTATCCTTGTGTGTTTTCAGAAAATAAAGGCCAATGTGGAATCCAAATGTACAATTTTATTTGTTTTTCTATATGGAGTAAATGCAAATTATTCCAGTGAATATTTTTTGGTAATCTTCAATCAAAGTCCAAACAATTACTTCCATGTTTGGAGTGGTGTTCCTTCTCTAGTAATCTGTTTATGTACATCTACATACTAAAATAAGTCTGCCACTTCCAGATCATGTGGACTTTAAATATTAGAAATGCATACACCTCGATGCGTTAGCCTAGTGCACAGGTGTCAATTCCAGTTGCTGGTGGGCCACAACTCTGTACAGTTTAGTTTTAACCTTAATTAATATGAATTAATATTAGTCTTTCAGACTTGTTTGAAACCTACAGGGTGTTGGAGCGGAGCTGTGCCCCTCCGGGGACTGAAATTGACACCCGTTGCCCAGTGGTTAGTGTGTTGACATAAGTGCAACAGTGCTCCAGGTGTCCTGAGTTCAAATGAAGGCTTGCGGACCGTTCATGATTCTATCCTCCCCATTCTCCCTCTTCGCATCCTGTCATTCTACTGTCAGAAGGGCAGAAATGCTGAAAAATAAATCTTAAAAAATGTAATACATGTTAAAAAGTGTTAATGTGAATAATGATAGTTTGAAAGACCAAATAAACTATACATCACATTGTCATTAATGCAGTAACTGAGTTTTCATCATCTTGTGTTAATGCACATTTTGAAGTATAGGACAAAAAATTAGTGATGGAAACACTAATTTTCGAAAATGAATTCCTTAAAGGGCACCTATGGTGAAAAATCTACTTTTCAAGCTGTTTGGACAAACATATGTGTATGGTGTATAGACCATCATATTGGGGTGATATAAACACACCCAGTCCTTTTTTTTCAATTTAACAACATAAAAACGGTGGATCAATTAGAGCGGTTTTCAGACTGACCGCAACTTTACATAGGAGTGCGATCCCCCCGGCCACCAAATTGATTGACAGCTGCATGCATTAACATGTTCCGGTAGTCACGTGTATATGTCAGCAAGACCAGGCAGACATACGCAAAGCAACCGGGAATAAGAGGTCTGTGAACTTTGTAACGATATTGTGTGTGACTGATCAATGCAACTTCACAATACTGATTAGTAAAGATTAGTTCTTACTGTAGTATTTCTCACAAACGCTTCTTCCTTTAAGTCTGTCTGTTTATCTGACGCAGCCAAGGGAGGAGATTAAAGCATGCGGGAAGGCACGTAGAAACAGTAGGCGGGCAGAACTCGCTTTAAAGGCGGAGTACAACAAAACCACCCCCTGCTGGAAATCAGTATAAAACAGCATCTTGTAAAAGGTAAAATGAAAAATCTGATGGGTGTTTTGAGCTGAAACTTTATATACACATTCCAGAGACGCAAAAGACTTATATTAAATCTGAAAAAAGGGGTAACCTAGGTGCCCTTTAATTTGCTACAAGTTTTTACACTCGCTTAAGGTAGTTTTGTACATGAGAAAAGGTTGTTAATGTGAATAATGAGAGATTGAAGAAATTGCCAAATAAACTCTACATCACACCCATGTGATAATTCAGCTGTCCCCATTTTGCTTGCATTGATTACTGTTGGTTGCTAGGATACCAATACTACAGTGGGCTACTCTAAAGCCTGTTTCACACCACAAGTATGAGCATAGTGTGAGCAGCGCATGTTTTTTTTTTGGGTGTGCATGTTAACAGATTAGAGCCTTCAGCAGTGCCGTGATAGTTTCGGCGCTTTGTCTACTTTTGCCGCTCTGCTCACGCTCAAAGGGACAGTACATTGAATGACAGTAAAAAGTACAAATTTAACTCAATAAATAAATCGACTATATCTACAGATTTTTATATATTAAATCAAATGAGCTTAAATTATTAAAAACAACAAATATTTATTTGGGCCAAAACTACAAAACCAATTTTAAACAATTTTAGTATTGGTTTTGCTTAAGTTGCGCACTAGATTGATCATGTATAAATGTCATTAACTATATTGTATAAATATTGTTGTAACTATAGGCCAACATCATGCTGACAATCAAAAACAAAATGACATATCACAGGTGATTGTATTCTGACCGAGTGTTCCTTAAAAGACATTTATGACACTCCTCATAGAGCGTGAGACGCAAACAGTTCTATAAGGTCTATTAGATAGATAGATAGATAGATAGATAGATAGATAGATAGATAGATAGATAGATAGATAGATAGATAGATAGATAGATAGATAGGTAGGTAGGTAGGTAGGTAGGTAGGTAGGTAGGTAGGTAGGTAGGTAGGTAACTAGATGAAATAGACAGATAGATCTTTGCAACAGCTGCAGATCTGCTGCGTGCTGCAGACGCAGCTGGTGTAAAAGGCAAATGTCTGTGCGCTGGGCACACGCTGCTTGTGCTTGCGGGGTGAAACAGGCATAACAACTTAAAGGAAATAACCTAATTAAGTTTTTTTTTTTGTGTTTTGTGACACAAACACACCCACACACACACTCAAAGGAACACTCAATTTTTATATATCTATATATTTTGGTTCATTTTTCAAACAAGTTCACCATGACTGCAGCGGATCCAATAATATAATTTTCCATGAACATCAAAAGTTGTTGGAGCACAGATCAAGGTCCCATAATTATGCAATACACAAGAATTTACTGTATATAAAGTCTATATGAGTGTACAGATGGGTAGGTAGACAAATAGACAAAAATTGCTTTGGTTTTAGCCGCTGTCATTGTCTGACATCCATCACCGCACCATCTCTAAAGCATTCTTGGCTGGCGTTCCTGATTAGCGCTTAACACTTTAATGAGATTGAGAGCTTCTAAGAGGTGGATTTCCTGTGTCCCTTCTCTCCGTGGCCTCTTTTTGTCAGTGGGTAATTTATAGCAGGACAACGAGGACTCGACTCCATTAAGTCTCTTTCTGTTCCTTTTTAACCCCTCAAATTCAAAAGTCTTCAAGATATCTGTTTTCAAAACTCAACATGAAATCAATTGGCCCCGTTTTATTTAAATACATTCAGTTTAACTCAAAATTATTAGCCCTCCTGTGATTGTTTTTCAGATATTCCTAAATTATGTTTAACAGGGCATTGCAGCAGGCACACAATGTCTTAAGATGTTACTATTAGTAAATGGCCTGCGGGCCGGCAGTTTGAGAGTTCTGGTCTAAGGGCAAAATTATTTTGACGTCCAATAATGATGTCAAATGACGCTGATATGTAGTTGATTTTAGGTTGGGTTGGCCAACTTCTTAAACCAACGTCATATTGACATCAAATACTGACATTTATTTGCCAAGTATGGAAACCAAAATCATACGTCAGATAGACATCATAGTGGTAACGTTCACACAATATCAAGCCATAAAGTCATAGAAGTTGATATTTGGTTGATTTTAGGTTGGACGTTGGACATTGGCTTCAGCTTCATTTCCAAACAAAGTGCAACGTCCCACAATGTTAATCAACAACGTAAATCTGACGTCATTTTGATGTCCTGTGTCTGGTGGGAAGGATTTTTTCACTATATTTTCTGTAATATTTCTTCTTCTGGAGAAAGTTTTATTTGATTTCTTTGGCCAGAATTAAAGCAGCCTTCTTAAGCAATATATATATATTTATATATATATATTTATATATATATATTATTTATTAAACAAAAATTGTTTCGATGTGTTTAGAGAATAAACCACCACTTGTCTAATTACTCTAGCCTGCCTATTCTTTCCGCTAAACCAAAGTTGGAGGAAAAAAAATATACAGGCGAGCTAATAATTCAGGAGAGCTAATTCTTAGACTTTAACTGTGTTTTTTTTATGTTTGTTGTATTGTGCATAAACCACTCCTTTACGTAACTCCAAATAAAATCATTTTTGCATCCAAAAATCTTGATCTGAATATGGGAAGAATTGCCTTTTTTTTGTATTATTTGACCATTTCCTGATGGATAATATCATGTTCTACTTTGTTTTTTTTTTGTTTGTTTTTTCTTTAAGTTAAAAAGTCATCCGATTATTTTCATAAAATAGGTCACAGAAGGCGTTTCAAGGGTAAATGCACAATGCTTTGACTTAACACTGGTATAGTGAGCTAATCTGGTATTATGATTCAGCTCATTAATTAGCTCAGCATTCAGTTGACCGGCTAATTGGGTGTGGCAAATGGTTAATAATCTAATTCAGTGTCAGTATCAGCATGCACAATTAGCAGAGCGATTACTGACTCCCGAAGTCGTTTAGTGTGTTTGTGCAGTCATTAGATGAGCTGTAAGTGTGCGCTGGGTTACTTGGCTTCAGTTTGGTGAAAATTAATATGACAAATTCTCTCTTTGACAGTATTTAGTTTTGGCATGCTCCTGTATCGAGCAAGGGTGGCATGGTGGCTCCGTGGTTAGCACTGTCACCTCACAGCAAGAAGGTCGCTGGTACGAGTCTTGGCTTGGTCAGTTGGCATTTCTGTGTGGAGTTTGCATGTTCTCCACATTTTCACGTGGGTTTCCTTTGGGTGCTCTGGTTTCCCCCACAGTCCAAAGACATGCACTTTAGGTGAATGGATGAACTAAATTGGCCATATTGTATAAGCTTGTGTGTGAATGTGAGAGTGTATGGGTGTTTCCTGGTACTAGATTGCAGCTGGAAGGGCATCTGCTGCAATAAACATATGCCAAAATAGTTAGTGGTTAATTCCACTGTGGCGACCCCTAATAAAAAAGTGACTAAGTCGAAGGAAAATGAATGAATCTATTAAGGCTAAACAATTTATTGTTAGAACATCGATATCGGAACGTGTGTATTCACAATAATCACATCGCAGGATTATATGTTAAAGATTAAATTGCAAATGCATTACATTTATGACTGTTATTTTACCTTTGATGACTGTTCAGTTTCTGTATTTGAATACAGTTAGATTCCACAGAAAGCCATAAAGCATTTGTTTTGGCTCTGTCATATTTATATAAAGTTATAATCTATTATATTTTGTTCAGATGCACTGCAGAGAATAAAATACTGAATCATCCCAGTCAATCAAAGTTATTACAATCTTTCCGAATAGATTCGTTTTTGAAAAATTTATATTTTTATATTTTAATTATATATTTTTTATATTCCTACATTGACTCAAACATTTGCGCTGGAGTTTTAAATAAAATGAGAAATATGATTACACACAGTATGAATGAGTACATTTCTGAGTATATACATTAAATGTATAAATATATAACAAAATAGTCCTTTACACATGATTAATGTTTATATACATTATTAATTGATTCAATATATAAAAATGGTGCTATATTATAGAGCTGGGCGATAAAAATCTGTATTGATATTTATTGCCTGAACACCATTGTCAATATCGGATTAAAAAAAAAAAGATTTGGTATTAAGTTTCTGCATGAAGCGCTATAAATTTATAAAAATGTGGCTGCTAAACGTGCTCCTTGAAATCAATGCCTATAAGCTTGGATGCAAGTTTGTCATTTCCAATGGAGGCGCAAGCGGCGCACATTAACACGAGACGCATATGCATTTTTCAGCCGGACCAAGTTGAAAACATCTGAACTTTTCCAAATTCCACAAACGCAACCCTATTATAAGTAGAACTGGCCAATCTGCTTCACACTTTGTATGGAATATACAGTAGGTGAGAGTTCAATGGGACCATTACCACCGTATGTTCTACCACCCCCGCTTTAAATGAAAAAGAATGTGTTTTTTAGGTATGACCGTAGTTTTCGACTATGCTGCCAGGTGGCACAAAAGGATGGGATGCGAACGGACAGAAATAGACTATACATTAGCTGTAAATACTCTGCTACTTGTAAATAAAGATAAACAATGAAACAAAGCATTATAAGTCCTTCATTAATCGTTAAAAAGACAACTAGGCTACATTATTTTAATGAATAAAGAATAACAAATAACCTAAGTCTGCTATATGCTTTAGCACCAAAACACTAGTTGCCGTGACATTTTGTTAGTTTGTTAAATAAAATAAAACTAATCTAATCTATAGCCTAAATAAAATGAAAGTGATATAATTATCGTTTCATAGAAGCCTATATTAGCTGAAAGAAGGATATTTCTGGTCACAGTTTGACACAGAGGAGTTGACAAACCAGCGCTGATGCTATTCGCCTCTGTGCTGCCTGGAGCCGCCTGATGAACTCAACAAAAAGGCAATTGATAATTTTGTGTAGGCTACAACCAACAAACCAAACATTTTCCATTTGGAAAATTACAGTTATGAATAGTTCTTATATAATATACATTTTCAATAGCCTTCATAGCCTAATTTACGAATCAAACTAATTTGCATAATAACTTCGCACCAAACTAAGGCTTTCATTTTACAGCTTATAAAACATGTATGCAAATTAAGCATATTTTTAAGCATAAACATATTATGCCTTAAGGTTCATTGTCATTGTCTTTCATTACATGCAGCGCGTACACATTTCAGTAATAATGACAGACTAATTACCTCAGACAAACACAGCGCATCCAAACACTGCAGCAGTTTTTACTTTTCTCCATAAACTTGCCTCGGAGCTGCAGCAATGGTTTCTCCATTTGTCATCCTCTGAGAAAACGCTTGATGGCTGCCTAGTTAGGAGAGATGCAAGAGAAGCGCTAGCCTCATGGTCAAGGAAACAACCCACTGACGCTTGTCTCTTCAGATCAGAATAACAACACTTGTGGAAATGAGTGCCATATAGCAGCAGTTTGAAGATTGTAAATAAAAAAAAGGATGTAAGGAAGTCACCAGAGTGGCTTTTTGGTTTCTTTTCTTGTGCATCCCAGCCACTGGCACCTCATCTGAAAGATGCATAGGGGTAACATAGTCATTTAACTTCACAGTTTGTAATGTTGTAGTATGTATTTGAATAATGATGGCTGGTTCCTTTACTTGAAAGCTCAGATTTGTTTATTAAAATTTGTTTTGTTTACAGAGTATGAGGTTTACTGTATCATTATTATTGACACCTTACAGAGGTTAATCCCATTGCACACACTTTGTAACATCTTATTTATCAAGTTCTCTTCAACACTTTGACTATTAAAACTATTTGCCTTAGTTATGTTGGTAAATTAAAATAAAGTGGTTAAAAAAATCCTAATATTCCTTAATGTATTGTAAAAAACTATTCAATAATTATTTATCTCAAATTATCTGAAACATGATATTGTAAAATGTTTTATTTATTTATTTTTTTTGCAATACCGCCCAGCCTTACTATATTCTAATATTTTTTTATCAGGATTATCGATGACTTGTGTCGTGATATGGGATTTAACGCAAAGCCCTACCAGCGCCTGCAAAAGATCCACCAAACTCAAATGTAGGCTCTCATAACAGATGTGTCCTAATAGAGATGGACAGATTGCTCAGAGATACAAATTGCTCTTGTTTGATAACGGTGATTATGCTTGACAGGAAAGAAAGGAAGGAGAGAAAGTAAAAGGGAAGAATGGACGGAAGAAAAGACAAAAAAAGGAGCGATTTTTAAAGGGACTGAGGTTGCACATTGATTTGTCATCCTTTAGTCTGATTTGTTCTCTTTATCTCTTTCGCTATTACCTAGTTTTAATGTCACTTAAATGTTTGAAGGACATTAGAAAGGAGGTTGCAGGAACGTTTGCAGAACATTAGTGCGCAGTTTCCTCCCGCCATTAATCACTGATGCTGTTCTACTCAAATAAGCCTTCGTCAGGCCCAGTTTTAGAACATTACAGATGACAGCGGCCCTTTAAATGTGATACAGCTGTGCTTGAGCGGATGACCTTGTGTGGAACAGAGCTTAGAAAGAACAAGATATTGGAAATAATGTGGGATATTACTACAGGATGGAAGCCTGAGAACTGATTTGTCTCATTTTTTTCTGAGATCTAATAATCAAGCAGTCCCTGGTAATAAATTCAGAGCAATCAGGCGCAAGAAATGAAAATGCTTTAACAAAGATTAATTGTGTTTAATTTATACAGTGAAGACTGTTTATGTGGTAATTTATACGGTGTTGTTTTACATTAATTATTTCTGTACACAAGTACTGTTAGGTAATACCAACAAAACATGAACAAACTAAAACACATAAAGCACAATTGAATTAATTAATTTGGATATGCATTTGTTAAAACAGAAAAAAAGAGATTGAGTCCTTTTTATATGAGGAACAGATTCAATACCTACAAAACCATTTTTACAAACTACTATAATAAAATACTATTGCTGTTGTAATGCAATGAGTTTAGTACCTTTAAACAACCCACCACTATACACTCTCAGAAATAAAGGTACAAAATCTGTCACTGGGGTGTTACCTTTTCAAAAGGTACACTTTTGTACCATACAGGTGAGCAGTAGTACCTTAAAATGTTCCCTTTTTTTCAACTTTAAGGTATTGTGGGATACACTTTTGTACTTTTAAGGTATTAATATGTACCTCTTAGAGACATATTGCATTCATTAACCCTTTCACCAAGCTTTGGATGGGTCCATATGCATACGATCACACCGGTGTGATTAGAACGTTCAGAGCGCATGTCATCACCTAATAAAATTCAAATCTAACAGCATGCTGAGGCACAGAAAAAGGTGCACAGTACTTGTCATACTTCTCAATTTATCTGTGCTGTAAATTGTGGAGATTTTGGGGGGAAATGTTTAAACTTAATCAATTTGTGTTGGGACAACATGAATGAATTGTGTGGAATGATGCATTTTGTTTACAGTGCACACAAACAAAAACATAGACATTGCATTAGGGTTGCACAATATATTGTTTCAACATCGATATCGCAATGTGTGCCTTCACATTTGTCAAATCGTAGAATCTGCAATGTTGAGTTGTGATATAGTCGATCAGCAATGAAGACTGTGCAGTGTTATTTTACATTACATTTGATTATTTATTACTGTTAACTCTCTTGAAAACCCTAAAGCACTGCTTATTTCACTTTTATATTTGCTCTATCCTATTTATTCATGCTTTCAATTTGTTTGATTCACTCCGCTACAAAATGATCCCAATATATATATATATATATATATATATATATATATATATATATATATATATATATATATATATATATATATATATATATATATATATATATATATATTGTGCAGCCCTACATTACATACTAAAAGAAAAGCAAAAAATATATATTGCAGTGCATGCAAATGAAACTGATTATTAATACAGTGCATCCCACATATATAGACTTTACTTAGGTGGGCTGCTCAGGTATATTGACAGCCACCCAAGTATATTTAGTGACACATTTTTTTTACTAGCCTATTATTAACATCCTTTTACACTTTTTTTTGTATCCGCCTAAAATAACCAAACAACCACTGATTAAATAGTGGAAAATCTTCTCTCATTTACCAGTTTCATTGTGTGTGCGCAAGACCTTTCAACACTTTCACAGACAGTCTCACATGCTCTGCAGACCTACAGAGATAAGCCTTTTTAGAACGAAAATTCATCTGGCCAGGGTTTCTATATCTCCTAAAATGTCCAGGATTCAACTTTTGCTTTCGCTTTCAAAATCTCGTATAAGTTTTTGCATTACCTTTTTACTTAAGCCTACTTTCTCTTGGCTTCACAGCTGACTACGCATTCACAGAGCGAGAAAAACATAAAACAATTCATTTTTTAATCTAATTGACTCCGAAAAACTATATACTCGGAGTGGATGAAATGACTGGTCTAAACTCACTGCAAAATATATGGTCACCATTAGTAATTGTTAATCAAGGCATTTGGCGTTTAAATAATCTACACATTTAAATCTGGTAATTATGATAATTTTTAGAGATATTGTCTGTTTTTATTCCTTTTTCTGTCATTTATTTCTCATTTGCTGATTGTTTTATTAATTTGATGTTGATATATTACATAGGCTATTTTATATACATTTCTAAAATGCTTTGACATTCAAGTTTTTCTTTGAACTTGAAAGAGAGAGAGAAGCAGATTTTACCTGTCAGTGGGTGCACGTGGCTCCTGAATAGCATAAAAGAGAAATAGTGGATTTTTTTTTTTTTTTACTTCAACCCATTGAAACGAAACCGTGTATAACAGTGTCATAATAAATAAAATTATTGTTAAAAATAAAAAAATGTATTTGTCACATATAGTTAACTATTTATGTGATGTAGGTAAATGGTGTGTTTCAGTCTGCTCACCACTGCAAGTATATTTCAAACCTTTCAACATCTTTTTTTAGGCTTTTTAATCTTGTAGGCTTTAAATTTAGAAATTCAATAACCCAAACTTTAAAGAGGCATACCAAGATTTACATTTATGTACATATTCAATTATGCTTTAATTCAAAATTATTTATAAAGGAGTAAATAAAGTGAGTGGCAATGATTTGCTGGTAAATGGAGAAGTATGTGAAAAATGCTAATGCGGGTGCTGTCACATTAGTAACATTTCAATGAAATTCCACAGGTCTGTTGCCTCTTGTTTGCAGCGTAGCAATAGTTCAAGTCATGTTCAAACTGAGCAGCTTTCTGTTGGTGCACGTAATTCGAGAGACCATTTTAAACACCAGTGAAATCAGTGTGGGGAACTTTTTTGACCTTACATGAAACTTACGATGTGCAGATTTCTATTTAAATGGCTGGATTTTATCCATAAAAATTTTGCCTAAAAAAAAACAGTGAAACGGACCGCACCTTTAGAGCAAGTTTCCTGAGGTCTGATAGGAAAACAAAAGGCAGCACTTGTGTGTGGTAGTAGCCTTGGACCTGCCCGTCTAAAAATACCCAGCACCCAACAGAGTCTTTTGACAGGAAAAGACCTCTGGCAAATATATGAGCAAATATTATTATTTCTCCTGCTGAAAGCTGATGTGTGTGTGTGGGGGGGAGAGGGTGAGATCTAGCGCAGCTGTAGGCAGTTTTGTCTGTGGTGTGTTGAGAAGAGGTCACACCGTGTGGAGAAAGCCAAAAAAGTACATTTGTGTTCATTGGGAGGCTGGCAGCATCTCAAAGCTTTCCAACATAACACCTGCGCACAATCTCACTAAAAAAACCATCATCCTCACTCTCGGACTGGTTCTTTCTCTTGCCTACTATGCCTTTTGAGTTATTACCTTTCATGTAGTGTGTAATATGGCTGTTTTTGAATGTAAAAAGCCTGCCAATTTTCAAAGAGAACAGAAAAACTGATTCCGAATTGCTCTTAGAGTCTGAGAAGTCCAAGTTTGTGAAATATTGGATAATGCCATTTTGTATGATTTTAATTGGCTCCCCATTAGGGCTGGGAGATTTGGCAAACATGCATTGTTGATAATTATTTTCCATATTGAACGATAAAGGTATATATTTTGTATACAAGTTGTTAATGCTTCCAGATGTAAAAGAGTATCCCAACAATGACTGAAGCCACAAAAATTAGAGGGTCTATTAAATGGCATTACATATTTTCAGCCGATAAATTTTCTGTGGCCGAAAACTCATTACATCTTTCATATCAACACACTTTTAGATGTCCAATGTTGCACGTTTCAGCTCTGTGATTGGTTCATAGATCGTTAAAAAGTTAAAATGTCCGGAGCTTATCATTGTTAATGACATAAGTTTTATCACGATTTGATATAATATTGTTTATCGGCCCAGTTTTACTGCCAATGATGATCTAATTTGACCTACCCTTAAACAATTTAGTTGAAGATGATGCTTGTAGAAGTTTGGTTTGTTGTCAACGTGTCAACTTTGCTTGCATTTCCTAAGAATGAGAAATGGTCCCGCTTTATATTAAGTGGCCTTAACTAATATGTACTTACACAGGAATTAATCGTTTGTTACAATGTACTTATTTTGTAAATACCTGTATTTATTGTGTACGTATGCTTGATTAAATACCTGTATGTAATTACATCTGTAATTAACTTCTGTAATTACATTTGTAAAAACACTGTTGACCATCCCTTACACTTTAACCCACCCTTAAACCTATGCAAATCACCAAACCTGTCCATAACCCAACCTCTTTCCCAACTCAAGAGCACCACAAGACTTCTCAAATACATTATGAACACAGTAAGTACATTGTATTTTTTTGATGCAAGTACATAGTAGTTAAGGACACTTAATATAAAGTGGGACCTGAGAAATTAAGTTCAATGTTGTAAGGTGTAGATTGTATTTAAGATTGTAATGATAGCATTAGGAAACCAGTCACAACATACCTGACCATTTGACCAATCAGAGATGAGTTGGCTTTCATAGAAAATTAAGCATTGATGATATGAAAGATGAATTCAAAAAATCTTAATTATCTCTGGGAGTCCTGCAAGAACAGTTTCTTTGCCATTCCAGATGACTTTTAATAAATTATCTGTGTTTTATAAAAATAAGGTCCATGTTTAAGTATTTTGTCAGGTGTATAGGAAAATGAATACATATAAATCTTGATGTAGATTTTTCTCAGTCAAATTACAAAAATAATATGCTTTAGCACGCTGATAGCAAGACTACATTTTTAAAGTCCGAATTGTAACATATAAACATATCTACATCAACATCTGTGAAACGTCAATATAAGCGAATCATTCATTCATTCATTTTCTTGTCGGCTTAGTCCCTTTATTAATCCGGGGTCGCCACAGCGGAATGAACCGCCAACTTATCCAGCGTATGTTTTACGCAGCGGATGCCCTTCCAGCTGCAACCCATCTCTGGGAAACATCCATACACACTTATACACTACGGACAATTTAGCCTACCCAATTCACCTGTACCACATGTCTTTGGACTGTGGGGTAAAGCGGAGCACCCGGAGGAAACCCACGCGAGACTTGGGGAGAACGTGCAAACTCCACATAAAAACGCCAACTGACCCAGTCGAGGCTCGAATCAGCAACCTTCTTGCTGTGGGTGACAGCACTTCCAACTGCGTCGCCTAAGAGAATCATATTTTTGAAAATATATGTTTAGATTTCAAAGATACTTAAATTGACTGTTATATATGTACATAAATGCAACGTATCTTTAAAAAATGTAATTGTTTATATATGAAAATGACAGTAAGCTATAAACCAGTGTGAGGACCTAGCAACGTCTCCCAGGTTCTCATTTAGACCAAAAAGGTCATGTGCTCCCATTCTTAGACTAAACCACACATGCTCATTTCACTTCAGAAAAGCCCCTTCCATTCAAATAACATGACTGATATGACATTTCTATACATTTCTGATATGACATTTGATATGACAGTTCCTGCTGCTTTCAATAGTCCTACTGTATTGTCATGGCAATGCTAGTAAACGGAAGCCTATCTTTTTTTTTTTTTTTTTTTTTTTGTGGTTATTTTATTGACTTGTTTTTTATCAGTATACTGTAATTTACGATGTTGAGCTAAATTAAAGTCTTAATCGTCTTCCCCTAAAGGTACGCAGAGGAATCAAGTATGTCATGCTATATATTAGCATGACATACTATATATATATATATATATATATATATATATATATATATATTCTAAAATTTAGCAAAAATGGTTTATATAAAAATATGATGACACTAAACCCTATATTTATGAGGTGCAAGCAACAATACCAGGTTTTGATGAATAGGCTACTATATGTTAATACTTGACATCAAAGTACAGCAGTTTTCTTTTTAGTTTTTAAAAACATTTATTGACTTTTTTTACGTGTAAGCACAGTACAGTGTTAATGTTCAACCTGTTTAAAATGTTTGAAGTTGTTGACCATTATACATATTCTTAATAATGGGAATTAATCTGCCACATTTATGAGTTGTGCAGAGCTGTGGCTGCTTCATTAGGTCTACTATGCTACTGTATTTCAATACTGCTCCTTATGATGGTACTTGGAGAGATGATTCTGTTCTGAGGTAGTACTTGATGAAAAAAGTTTGAGAGCCACTGGTCTACTTGATAATATGTGTTATTTACTAAAATAATATAAAGCTTTTTTGGTTTTGGTTTTCAGGCCAAGTGTATAGAGAATCTTTACTTTTCATATCACCCCAGTATTTTCATTTTGTTGTATAATACAGGCCCTTTAAATGTTTTATTTAGCACATTAGTCTGCTGTAATTTGCACAGCAAGATTATCATTAAACTACTGAACAATGCATGACTGCATGATTTTTGTCTTTCAGATTACGCTTTCTGTCAGCTAAAGCAACACAATGCATTACATTTCATTAAGAATCATTAGCGTTCTCATTAGCAAAAAAGAAATGAATGCACTGTGTACTTTTAACAGTAACTTGTCACAGAAGTACTACTTGCATATTATTGCTCTTCTGTGGGTTTGATTGCTTCTATTGTTCTCATCTGTGCAATGTTTCACTCAAAAGCAAGCATCTGCTAATTGATTTAAGTGAATGTTTGGGCCCAAGTAGATACAGAAATGCATGCGCAATTTGTCAATACTTGGCAACCTGAATTATGTTTTGAAACCACCAATAGAAAAAAAAATAAATTAACTGATGATGATATATGTTGGGACGAGTGCTAGATTGTTCAGAGCATGTTTTCCACTCATTCCCACTCTTCATTCAATAGCAGACAATGACGTACAGGTGCTTTTTGATAAGTTGATTCAGATGTGCTAATTCTGTACAGCCTTCCTCCCCCAGACGGAGCGTTCTGGTCCACTCGACACACGCCTCCACAGCTGAGAGACCATCATTAAAAGCAGTTTTTTATTAGTCATGGACGACCATTTACCTTTTGAAACATACAAACAGGTCCTCGTCTCTCTCTGAAGAGCTCTGACTAATTCTGTACTCCACCGTGTGTGTGTGAGTGTGTGTATGCGGCAATCTTTTGTGCATGTCAGGCCCTTAGCCAGCCTGGTGAAACTTTTTTTTTTCCCAATAAGTGGACATTTTTGCATCTCTTCCACTGGTTTTATATTTAATTATGAGGTTTAAATACAGCGTTTTAGTAACATTTTAAGCACTAATTATTGCTGAATTGGCTTGTTGGCTTGCATCATAATGTGCATGCTTTTAATGCACTAAATACTTCCTGCAATTGTTGTTTTTTTTATTGCTTGCCCTACTCTTATATATCTAAACTTTTTACAATTAAATGAAAACTGTTTGCTTTATATTACAGTTTTAGAAATAATATTATAAGATTTACACTTGAATAAAGAAATGCTTGTATACAGTACTACAGCATCAATTTATTAGATCATCTATCTATCATAAAAAAAATAATAATAATTTGTGAAACTTGTTTAAAACTGTATCCTATTGCAATTTATTAGGCAAAAAACCTACCCGGCGGATTCAACTTACCTTAGAACTCTGAATTTGGCCATTTGAATACAAATATTAATAAAAACCTTCTTCTGCATCCCAATTTGCATACTTATAGAACAAAAATTGCATACTTTTGAGTTTCTAACAGTAAAGTTTGTAAACTTTGGGACTGCATCATCATTAATGGACAGTTATCTTTCTCCCACTTTTGTTTTATTTTCCAGGGGGAGCTCTCGAGACTGATCTCTTACATGCTAATTCACTAGGCGGGAGCCCTGGGCTCATTTATCTCTGAGCTCAGGGTTCTCTCCCAGGACAGCATGCCAAACTTGCAATAGCTAAGTGTGAACTCTTGGATTGGCAGTTAATCTAGTCCGTCCACCATGTTTGTAGTTTGTTTACAATAATTTCCAAAGTTTGTAGTTTTAATCAAATTCATGTCCAACGCGCAATGTATTTTAGGCAATATTAGGGGTTAGAGCAGGGGTGTCTAAACTTAGTCCTGGTTTAGTTAAACACACAGCAATTAAACACACATGAACCATTTAATTAAGCTCTTTCTAGGTATACTAGAAACTTCCAAGCAGGTGTGTTGATAGAAGTTGGAGCTAATCTATGCAGGACACTGGCCCTCCAGGACTGAGTTTGGACACCCTGGGTTAGAGTCTTTAAGACTTCAAATTTCTAATGGAAATAGTAGACCAATAGGGAACATTTTGCATACTCTTTTTCAATGTACTACGTCTTGGGACATACTAATTCTGGTTTCAAATACTATTTAGGATGGATAGTATGCAAATTGGGATTCAGCACTAATAATAATTTTAACTAGAAAAGTAAAGTTCGTAGACAAACTTTATGGTGGCTTTAGAAAGCCTAGGATGAAGTAGTTTTGAGGTTTAAAATAATGAAAGTAGTTTTTGAAAAGTTTGAAACAGTTGGCATAGATAGATTACTACATATATGTTAGCAGGTTGATTGGTATGTTTCTTGCTAGGGTGTTCTAGATCATTGCTAAAGCATTAAGCAGTTGCTAGAGTATTCTAGGTGGTTGTTAAGGTGTTCTGAGTGGTTGCTAAGATGTTGCTAGATGGATTGTTTTTTTATTTTGTTTTTGCTAGGTAACATTGCTAAAGTCAAAAACACAGGCCTTGACAGGAAAAGCGCAAGTGCTGTTTGGTGTGGAAGAGGATTCTACTCAGTCTTTGAAGTCCCCATGAAATAAAAATGTGATGTAGATGTTAGTATCAGTTAGTCTTAAGGTTATTTATAAGCCATTGTGCTCCCAAGCTGTGTCCAAATTTGCATTATTTAAAAATATAAACATCCAAAGCTTGTTTATATTTAAAACACAATCACTTAAATGGATCAATGATTTGTTTTGACATCATACTTCAGTTTCTCATCAAATCTTCTGACCAATGAAAATCCTCTCCAGTATCTGATATTTCCCACCCCCTTCAAGACACTTTTGCTATATGTGCTTTACTAGCAGAGCTGTGATAAAAACGAAACACCATTGGCCATTTTGTTAAAAAGGGGGGAGGGGCTACTGTATGTCCTTGTGTACATGTTACAGTTCAATTTACATCACACATTGAGCAAAAATGCTCATTTCAAAAAACTTCATTGGGCCTTTAAGTTTTCTTCAATTGGTTATTTAAAAAATTGATGATGGCATATCAGTTAAAACTTGTCAAGGGAGCTCATGTATAGGATAAAAATCAGACATTCTGGAATTTGGTCAGGCGACAGGCTTACATGTTTATATCTAGCGCTTTATTTATTAGCCTTATTCTAAAGTTTAATTTCTTTGCTCCTTGCAGTCTCCATTTCAGTCCGAGAGTATTTGTGTTCCTCACAGGGTGAGATCTGGTTTTGAGAATGAGAATGCACCTGCTGGCTTTTGTAAGTCACGCTGTGCTTCAGTACTTGTGTTCACTGTGATAGGGAGCTTTATGGAAAGCAGAAGTGAGCCGCTCATCAAAAGCCGGCTGCGAGGATACTTTCGACAGTTTTTTTTTTTCCACTTCAGAGTGGTGTTGTGAACTTTATGACCTGCTTATTCTGTGAGAGTCCTGTGTTCTGGTTCAGAGTGTAAAGTGCGTGCGCATTTCTGTCTTGTTCCTCTGAATAGAGGGAAAATTGCTGCTGTTGACTCTAAACAAAAAGCCTTTATTGTGAATGACCTGATCATTAAAATTATGATTTTGTTTACAATGCAGATCTTTTCAGTCTGATGGCTACTGGTTTTGTATATGCAGAGGCATGCTTAAATGGTGTATGATTTAGGGATGCTCAATTATGGCAAAAATCAGCTATCATTTTGGTCATACTTGTAATCACTATTATTTAAAACGACTGTCAGTGGGCAATATGTGTGAATTGTTTTGGAAATAATATAATCTTTTCCTCCTGTAAATAAGGTTGACAGTTCGCCTGTTCATTCCATTTGTTTAAACAACTTAAAGGGGAGCGATGATGAAAAATCATCTGTTGGAAGCTGTTTGGACAGAACTGTGGGCAGGTATAGTGTGTCCACAGTCGGAGTGATTTAAAGACAACAAATCTCTTTTTTTTTATTTCCTGACAATAAAATAGGATCCAAATCCCTCCCATTTTGTGGCCCACCGCAACATGAATTGATTTACAGCCGCGTATTAACATGTCTCCGTGGTAACACGTATAATCATATCAACAAGACAGGATGTGCGCAAAGCAACCGGGATGAAAAGATCTGTTGAGCTCTCTGTGATCATCAATCATCATCATATGTAATCAAGAATGACTTTTTCAAGTTTAAAATCTTTTTAAAATTGTGAATTTGTATAATGAATAACAGCGATTATACCGTCTTTATCCCCACAGTCACATGTCAGTGCAATTATAAAAGACGAAGCTTCAATCCACATTTGTGGATGTTAAATCGGATTTATTTTGTACATTAACTTTGTAACATCAATATGTTTGACTCATCGTTGCAGAAAGGCTTGAATTAACTCCACTCATCGTTGCAGAACTCCACAACAAAAACATCAAATAATCATTGGGAAAGTTCTTACTGTAGTATTTCTCTCAAACGTTATATGAGATCTGCTTCTTTCATGTCTGTCCCTGTGCTGTTTATCTGACGCTGCCAAAGCGGAGATTGAGTCACACTTTGACAGGCACGTGGGGAAAGGTGGGCGGGGAGAACTAGCATTAATGACACAGGCCATAAAAACATCTACATTGTGTTCAGAGCAGAAAATTCCGATATTCTGAAAGGTATGATACATAATCTGATGGGTGTTTTGAGCTGAAACTTTACAGACACTTTCTGGAGGCACAAAAGACTTATTTTAAATCTTGAAAAGGAGAAAAAATAGGTGCCTATTCACAAATCAAGTTTAATTTTTGTTAAACAGTGAAGATGCTTAAAGCAGATCAGCACTACACACAGAAGTGAGGTATGCACCTGTAGTAACTCACAATTAGAGGCTGTATTAGAAAAAAGATTACAGAAAAGTACTATGATCTTGTATTTTAGGGTAGTGGCTTACTATGATGATATGACGACAGATATTCAAAGCTTAGTTCTAAAATCTCAATAGAAGCTTCAATGTAACATGACGAAAATTCTGTGTAGGTGTAAGAAACAGGGCTAGTAACTATTCATTCAGCCAGATTTGTTTTGCTGAAAAATATTAAACGTCTTGCACTTGGATCTAATCTGTCTCCACTGCCATCGTCACAATAGGAATTGTCAGGATGCAATGTAATGGATTGTGGATTTATATAGCACATTTATCGTGTATGGTCATACACCCAAAGCACTTCACAATCATGAGGGGGGTCTCTCTACACCACCACCAGTGTGCAGCATCCACTTGGATGATGCAACGGCAACCACAGGACAACGGCGTCAGTGTGCTTACCACACACCAGCTATATGTTGAGTGGAGAGACAGTGATAGAGCCGATTCAGTAAATGGGGAAGATTGAGAGACCATGATCGTAAGAGGCGATCGAGGGAATTTGGCCAGGACACTGAGATTACACCCCTACTCTTTACAACAAGTGCCATGGGATTTTTAATGATCACAGAGAGTCAGGACCTTGGTTTAACGTCTCATCTGAAAGACGGATGACCGCTATGGCCATTATAGTAGCTATAAAATTCTAGTAGTTCCAGTGTTAAAGATACAGAAATTAAATGTTAAAAAAACACTTGTTTATGGTCAATTCTGAACCCTACTTGTCTTCACTATAACTTTTCAACATGTAAATTTCCCACGAGGACTAATACAGTGTCACCCTCAAACTTGCAGCATTCATTCATTTATTTTTCTGACACAAATATCAAAATAAACACTTGATGACACTTGAACATTTAAGGTGTACAGTAAGATGCACATAATAGTGTTGCAATATTAAAATTTTCTTTTGGTTAATTTATTTTCACATCAAGGGACCGAGTACATTAATCAGCATTCTCCAATAATAACATGCATATACATTACAGTCATCTTATTACAGCATTCCTTGTTGTTTGGTATAATTTGTAATCATCAGAATACAATAATAGTAATATTTTAAAGTCAAGGTAAATTACTCAAAAACAGTGTCTGTGCACTTTAAAAAAAAATTAAAAAACACTTCACTTTATGATTTCAGTTCGGTCTTGTAAAGCTTAACCCATGAAAGAGCTCAAATTATGCTCTAAATTGCTCCATTATGTCAAGATTTTGCACTTTTCAAAGGACTCAAGTAAAAAGTAATGCTTTTTTCCGAGCAGATTTACTCCATAACACAACCACCTCATTTATTTCTTCCCCACCAAACCTTTTCAAAAATTCTGATAAGACATCTATTTTTTCATATCACCAAAAAAACCAAAGAAATGTCTCACAGTGTCCATTTTTCCCAGTATCATACATTGTTTTTTGCATCAGTGGGTCTTCCTAAATGTTGAAAAAAAAAAAAAAGAAAAAGTCATGACAACTTACGTTTTTAAGTTACTTTAACTTAACTTAGTTTAGAAAGTTATTCAGGTTTCAACTTGTAAGTGAAACAAATTTTAAATTGATGCACACGTATAAGCTTTAACTGATGGAAGTTAAAATGGCTTGGGGTGGCACGGTGGCTCAGTGGTTAGCATTGTTGTCTCACAGTGAGAAGGTTGCTGGCTCGAGTCCTGGCTGGGTCAGTTGGCATTTCTGTGTGGAGTTTGCATGTCCTTCCCATGTTGGCGTGGGTTTCCTCCGGGTGCTCTGGTTTTAGATATGCGCTATGGGTGAATTGGATAAACTAAATTGGCCATATATGAGTGTGAGATTGTATTTCTCAGCACTGGGTTGTAGCTGGAAGAGCATCTGCTGCCTAAAACATATGTCGGAATAGTTGGCAGTTCATTCCGCTGTGGTGACCCCTGATAAATAAGGGTGATGAATGAATGAATAAAATGACTTAAAAAGTTAAATTGGTCATGATAACTTGCGTTTTAAGGTTACTTTAACTTAATTTAGAAAGTTAATAAGGTTTCAACTTATATTTCGTAAGTTAAATAAAATGTTAACTTGATGTTTTAAGTCAGCTTAATTCATGCAAGTTAGAATGACGTGTAATGGTGAATTGGTTCAGCACAATTTAAGTGAGCAACATATTTTTTACAGTGTACCTGGGGTCTCTTTCACTTCGGCCCACATACGCTGCTGCTGTAATGGAAACTGCGAGACCTAATTCAGGTCAGAGAGACTTTGCGCTGTTTGTTCTTTTGTGTCGAGCCCTTGGGAAGCAAGGTGAGAAGAGGAGTTGTTTCCGCTCCTGCAGAGGTACTTACCGGGGTACACACTGCTCCTTCTCCCTAAGGAAGCAGAAAGTATGCGCAGGGTTTCCAGCGTCCTACTTCCACAGGGTAGGTGGCCTTGATATTGGGCCGCAGTGCCTTCTGGGTAATCAGAGGGTCACCTTTAGTGTGTATGCAGATGCTGAGTGCCATAAATTCAATTCATCTTTATTTCTATAGCGCTTTTACAATGTAGACTTTGTCAAAGCAGCTTCACATAGAAGATTATAGTGAATTGAAACAGTGTCAGTCCAGTTTTCAGAGTTCAGTTTAGTTCAATTCAGTGTGGTTTAATTTTCACTGCTGAGAGTTCAACCACTGAAGAGCAAATCCATCGATGTGCAGCTCCACGGGTCCCGAACCATGCAAGCCAGTGGCCAACTTCACCAATTGGCGAAAGTGAAGAATTAAAAAAACCTTGAGAGGAACCAGGCTCAGTTGGGCACGACCATTTCCCCTATAGCCAAACGTCTTGTGCAGAGCTGCAATCTAGGCGCCGGAGCCTGGAGAGCGCTGGACGTCCATCGTGGACTGCAGGTTAGAGAGGTCACTGGCTGGTGTACAGACTGTCCCTTCAGGATCAATGCGAGGACTCGTCTGTCACTGGGGTCTCGGATTATAGATTAGTTAATCTAATCTATATATGCACTATGAACTTACTCCTTTTAAGTTGAAGTAATGAGGTATTTAACTCTTTACCTTCAACACAGTTCAAAACTGTTTTCAAATGAGTACAATTAACTTTAAGTCAATTTTAATTTAACTGCACTCATTAAATAAAGTTGACTGTTGGGTGTTACAGTGTATGTACTGTATGTAAATATACAGATCACTATTGATAACATTGCAAGTGCTGGAAAAATGTTTTAATGCACCCAGAAAGTTCTACAAAAATGCTTAAATTTGACTAGAAATGGCTAAAATAAACAGTCTAAATAATTTTAAGTTTGACTGTCTGGTCTAATTGAGTATAGTATATTAAATTCAGATGATAAATTGGACATTAGTTGGACAACATTTTCACATTGATGGCTTATTTTATTTATTTATTGTAGACCTTATAATATTACAATAAATGCATTCTAAATGAGTTCAAACTCAAACTCTACAGTTTGTTTATCCTTTATTTCTTTAGCATTTTCTTATTTTTCATAGTTTATGCTTCTAAAGACATGATGTTCCTCCAGAATCAGTTCAGATCTCAAGGACGGAGCTTTGAAACTCTCTGTGAAATATCAGATTCAAAAGAACAGCGACATCAGATGCCAAGTGCACACAGTGCAATCAAGACAACAGAGAGCGCTGACAGTTTACACAGAGCATCTGTCAAATCAAGAGTCAGGCTGGGTTCATTCTCCCTTTTCCTCTGCAGTGAAAGAAATCAAATACTGTTGCCTTTGCATTTTGCCAGCAATTCTCAGAAAAAAAAGTGTGTTTGGCCTTGAGTGCTGAAGTTGTGGTCTGTTGGAGCGTCAGGAGCTATCGGGAGCTGCTCAGTGGCTTTATAGCAGTGCTCCCGTGCTGAGTGTATTTATAGCAGTGCGTGGGTGATGCCATCGCAGGGGCGGCACACGTCATGTCAGAGGAACCCTCACGTACTGTAGCAGAACCAAGCCAAGACTTGAGGGCTAAATAAAGAGATGATTTCATATCTACACACACACACACAGAGAGAGTATCTATCCATCTGTCTCTCTAACCATTCATCTGTCTATCTTCTTCTGTTTATCCATATATTCATTTAATCAGTACAACAGTCATTCTGTCATCATTTCATCCCTTCTGTTGTCCAACTTTACATCTGTCTACTGTATCAATCGAACTATCCATTTACAGTTTTTGTCAGTCTGTCCATCCATCAATCAGTCATCCGTTCATCTGTCATCCATCCATGTCCATTTGTCCTACATCCGTCAGTTTCATCCATCTGTCATCGATCCATCCGTTCATCCACCCTCCATCAGTCATCCATGCATCCATCTATCATCCATTCATCTATCCATCCATCTGTCATCCATTCATCCATCAGCCAGTCATCCATCTGTCAATTCATCTGTCAATCCATCCTCCTCCAGTCAGTCATCCATCCATTCATCTATCATCAGTTCATCTGTCCATCCATTCACCATCCATCCTCCATCTTTACATCTGTCATCAATCCATCTGTCTATCTATCCATGCGTCATCCATCATCCAGTCATGCATCTGTCATCAATTCATCTGTCAATCCATTCTCCTTCAGTCATCCATTAATCCATCTGTCCATCCATTTGTCATCCATCCATCCAGTCATGCATCTGTCATCAATTCATCTCATCAATCCATTCTCCTTCAGTCATCCATTAATCCATCTGTCCATCCATTTGTCATCTATCATCCAGTCATGCATCTGTTATCAATTCATCTGTCAATCCATTCTCCTTCAGTCATCCATTAATCCATCTGTCCATCCATTTGTCATCCATCCATCCAGGCATGCATCTGTCATCAATTCATCTGTCAATCCATTCTCCTTCAGTCATCTATTAATCCATCTGTCCATCCATTTGTCATCCATTCATCCAGTCAGTCATCCATCCATTCATCTATCATCAGTTCATCTGTCCATCCATTCACCATCCATCCTCCATCTTTACATCTGTCATCAATCCATCTGTCTATCTATCCATGCGTCATCCATCATCCAGTCATGCATCTGTCATCAGTTCATCTGTCAATCCATTCTCGTTCAGTCATCCATTAATCCATCTGTCCATCAATTTGTCATCCATCCATCCATCAGTTGTCCATCTATCTGTTGTCCATCCATCCATCTGTCCATCTTTTATTTATCCATCCATCCTTCCACCATTTTTCCATTCATTCATTCATCCATCCATCCATCCATCCATCCCTTCAGTTGTCCAACTGTATATCTATCTACTTTATCTATTGATCTATCCAATTAAAGTATATGTCAATTTGTCTATCTGTCATTTCTCTATCTGTCATCATTTATTTTATCCATCTATCCAATCAATCAGTTATCCATCTATACGTCCATCCATTCATCATCCATTTCTCCATCTCTTAATAGGTCTATTAATGTCTAACTATCTATCTGTCCATATACCCATCTATCAAACTCTTTAACTTACTATCCATCCATCCATCCATCCATCCATCCATCCATCCATCCATTTGTCCATCCTTCTTTCTATCCATACTGTCATCCAACCCACTTTTTAATCCATTTTTTGATCAATGTTTTTATCAATGTTTTGATCTGTTCATCTCACAATTCATCCATTTGTCAATTACCCATCTATCAGTCTTCACTTCATCCATCCATCCTCCATCAATCTATCCATATATCCCTCCATCCAGTATTTTTATTGGTCTGCCTATTCACCTGTCTTTCTAACTATCTGATTAACTGTCCATCTATCCGTTCAATCTTTAATCCATCCATCCATCCATCCATCCATCCATCCATCCATCCATCCATCCATCCATCCATCCATCCATCCATCCATCCATCCATCCATCCATCCATCCATCCATCCATCCATCCATCCATCCATCCATCCATCCATCCATCCATCCATCCATCCATCCATCCATCCATCCATCCATCCATCCATCCATCCATCCATCGGTCAATTTATCTGTTCATATACCCAACTATCAAACTGTCCATCCTTTTATCTATTTGTCTATCCATTTTATCTCACTATCCACCTGTCTAACTACCTGTCTATATTTCCATCTATCAAACTAGCTGTTCAACTATCCATCTGTTAATTCATCCTTTTATACATCCATTGATCTGTCTATCCACCTGGCTAACTGCATATCTGTCTATATTCCCATCTATCAAACCATGTTTAACTATCAGTCTGTCTATCTATCCTTTTATCCATCTGTTGGTCTGTCTAACCACCTGTCTAACCAGTCTATTTTTTCATCTATCAAACTCTGTCATATATTCTTTTATCCATCCATTGATCTGTCTCTCTGCCTGTCTAACTGGAAATCTGTCTATCTATCCTTTTATCCATCTGTTGGTCTGTCTATCCTTATGCCTAACTACATATCTGTTCATATACTGACACGGTCAACCATACCACCCTCAGGATTCACTACATCCGTAGTGTGAGTGTCTTTGTATCTATGTTTTTCAACAGCAGTTAAGGAGCATTTGCATACAACAGCGTTTTACAAGAAGCTTTGCAAATATAGCGACAGAAAGAAAGAGCAAAATTCTACTCAGATTAGAGCATTCAAACCCTGCATCTCTCAAAACAGAGTCCCACCAATCATTTAAATCAATATAGATTCTGAATAAAGTAGAAATACTGTGAACAGCACGAAAGGGGTGAAGACATGCATGAATTTCCTACTCATAAGTGCACACTCACTTCACACACACACACACACACACACACACATACATTAGTGCAGCAGAATAGTTTTATCTGCTGCCTGTCATCTGCAGTGAGATGAAATATATACAGTCTGACCTGCTGTTTTTCTCAAATCAGAAAGATTCTGTGGGTATAAGTGGAGATTGAGATAAAAATGGGCTTTTCTGTAAGATATTAATCTTTAATGTGGTCATCATTTGGCTCATAAACATTTCCTGCTTATCAAACTATTTCATAACTGTAACAAGAGGAAATTCAATAAAAATGTACTGTTAAAACAGCTATAGTAACATTATTAATATGTGGCTTTTTTTAGATTTCGAAAGCTGTAGAAATTACTAAAATGTAACTCAGAAAAAAAAAAAAAAAAAAACGTTGGGACCATTGTTTTTGTTTCCATCTCTCAAAATAGTATATTTGTTTGTTGAGTTTGTCAATTCACTGTATATCATAGTGTAAATATGGATAAAAAATGTCAGGATCAAAAATTATTCCAAGACTCAGGAAGATTCATTTTAAAAGATTAAATGTTCTTGCAGCAAGGGAACAAAACAGAGAAAACGCAAGAGGGTCCATTCTGGTTGCTCAAATAGCAGTCTTTCAAGGCCAGTTTATATACAGGCATACAAGCAGATGATGATGTTGATGCATCGTCTTTAATCATTGGTCTAAACAGTTTGTTTGGTAGAATGCTATTGATCATATAATCCAATCATTGTCAGCACTATATGCATGCAACTGGAACATTTCAACCATTCAACTGATTGAAAACTACAGTTGAGCATGTGATTATTTCAAGAAGCACACACATTTAACATTAACTTTGGGTTTCATTAAAAGTATACATACAGTTGAAGTCAGAATTATTAGAATCTACAGTAACTTACTGGAAGCAGTTCACCAGTAACTTACTGTAAATCAATTACACCAAATACTGTTTTTACATTTACAGCACCATTTATCTTGCTGTATGTATTGTCACGACCCGGCACACACACATATATATATATGTGTGTGTGTGTGTACTGTAAAATATACAGTTTTTCACAATGTAACTTAAAAATATTGTAACACCTGATAAATGTCTTATTGTAAAATATAGTTCATATTACAGATAAATACTGTGTAGTTTACTAAAAAAACATTAACAGTGTGCTTAACATTGGTTTAATGCCCTCTCCATACCTCTGTTCACGTCTCTCTGTTTTTCAGTCCCTCCGTTCCTCTTTATTTCTCCCAGGCAGTTGGTCCGCAGTCTGGGATTGTGTTTCATTTCCTCACTCTGTAATTTTAGCAGAGTGAGTTTGCTAAAACTGGCTCTTGTACATTTTTTCACGTACACACAAACACACGCAGGACACGTTCACATGCGCACACACATACAGTAGAAAGGCATATTACACGAGGGAACTTTTTAATTAATTTGGAAGCAACTGTTATACGCCAGTACAAATAATAACATGTGTCTCTGTACTTTTGATTACTCTACGGAAAGTTTACATGTGAACATCTGATAGACTGAAGGACCTGTTGTATACAGATGAGTATAAGCATGTGGCATATTGCTTTTGTAAAATGACGTCAATAATAATAATAATAATTATTATTTTAGTAATTTGGTCCCCTTTAAAGTTCCCATGAAATTAAAATAAAGTTTTGTTTAGATGTTAGTATGAATATTGTTAGTTTTCAGGATATCTATAAGCTAATGTGCACCAAAATTCACATTTAGAAGGTATAAAAATTATATAAACATGTTAAACTTGAATTTGTCACTTAAGATTTTTCACATCACCTTAAACTTCGGTTTCTGATCAAATGTTGACCAATCAAGTGCTCTCTCGTATCTGACATGCCCCGCCCCCTTCAAAACACTTCTTATTTGATGCGTTTGAGCTCAACCACTTACACTGGCAGAGCTGTAATAAAACAAAACACTATTGGCTACACTATATCCCACCTTCTCTTCATGTTTTAGCTGAGATTACATCAAGCATTAAATACAAAATGCACATTTAAAAGCACTTCATGGGACCTTTAAGGTTGGGACGTAGCATGTAGTAGATTGGCTGTTCTGCTACAGTGTGCATAAACAAACACTGAAGTGGCAAACCAAGTCAAAATGGAATACAAAGAAGTTGATTGGCATTTTGTAGCATTTCTTAAATATACGTGCATTATATGGATTTTCAGATTTTAAAAATACAGTATTGGCACAAGCGAATCTGTTTGTGGTGTGCAAGAAGTTCTGTGGAAATGTTAGATAAATGCATGTACGGTTTGTATGTGTGCAGCACTAGTTCTGGTTTCCCTTTAAGGGTTGATAATACAGAATACTGCCACCTGCTGTGGGTATAGAAAGATGCATCCTTTCATACAGCTGCAAAAATGTAATATATGTTCTTGTTTCAGTCAGCTGTTGTCCATTTGGTGTTCATGCATATTTTTGGACCAAACGCAGCCGATGCGAGGCGAAAAACACAGTCTGTTTTGTCACCACTGTTTTTTTGACATCTGCTTGCTGTGTCCCAGGCTTTAAACATACTGTTGATTATAAGTATCTGTATGCTAATTATCAGTCTATATAGTCTAGGCTGTTTATGTGGCAATATAAAGTTTTTCCTAGGTTTTTTTTTTTTTTTTTTGGTAACACTTTATTTTGATGGTCCATCTGAGTATTAGTAGACTGTCTGCCTAAAATCTGTTGATATTGCTCCTTCAACAGACATTTAATTGACTACAAAAAACTTAATATAGTTTTTTAGAAACTGCAAATACATGTCAACTTACACTAAACCTAATCTTAAAAATAATCCCAACCTAACAGTCTACTTATAATGTAATGAGAATTAGTTGCAATGTAGCTTAAATTCAACAAACGAACCATCAGAATAAAGTGTGACCTTTTTTTTTTTTTTTTAAAGAAAGTTTCTTGTGAACGCAACAAAGTTTTCAAAGCGATTGATGTCTACAAGTATCTATAAAATATGCCAAAATGCTGCATTATTTATGCCAGGCCAGTAGTTGGCATGCTTATTTTCTCAATGGGCACCTTGATGTTAAAGTGACATCAAATTGACTTTTACATCAAAAAACGTGTCAAAAATGCTAATCGTTTAATGTCAAAATGTTGACGTCTATTTGGCACACACTGATGTCATTTTGACCATTAAAATAATGACACAAAAACTATTAGTAATATAAGTAAGTTTTATTCATCTGAAAGCTTAAACTTCAAATGAGATATTTACATTGAATTTTGTATCTCTACAATGCATGTGAACAACCTTGTCAACTACCTTGGTGTCAAAAATCAAATGATTAATTCATTTCATTTAATCAATTTTGATGTGTTTTTGATGCCAGTGTTACTGTAGATGTCAATTTGATGTTGTTTTGGCATCAAGGTAGAAAACTGACATCAATTCAATAGCATTTTTTGTGGTCTTCGATGTGTTTATGTCCTTTTAAAGTTTCCTGTTTTAGGAGTTTATACTGTACTTAAACAGTAACAGTGGGGTTTTTAAAAACTTGCACTTTAAAACCTGTTTTCCGTCACCCAAATCCATAAAAGTGTCCAGTTTTTTGCAGTGGCATTTTCAAAATCCTGCACTTTACTGTATACTGGTTTTTAAAAGGATATGTTTTCAACGCATGAAAACTTTTCTGTTTTTGGTTGAAAATGTAGTCGGGAAAGTGGCTAATCAGTAGACCGTAATACTGTATCTGCTAACACTTTATTTGATGGTCGCTCCACAGGCAGTTTTACTGACAATAAAAATTATATAAGTACTTGTCAATTTATAACGCTAACATACTGTAACATTCTCTTCATTTTCTACTAATACTTTTTAGATAGTTGACAGAGTTTCATTCATTTATTCATTCATTTTCCTTCGGCTTAGTCTCTATTTCAGGGGTCGCCACAGCGGAATGATCCACCAACTATTCCAGCATATGTTTTACACAGCGGATGCCCTTCCAGTGGCGACCCAGTTCTGGGAAACACCTATACACTCTTACATTCACACACTCTCACGGCCAGTTTATTCACGTTTTTGGGGGAAACTGGAGCACCCAGAAGAATCCCACGCAAATATGGGGGAGAACATATAAACTCCACACAGAAATGCCAACTGGCCCAGCTGAGACTTGAACCAGCGAACTTCTAGCTGTGAGGCGACAGTGCTAATAACTGAGGCACTGTGCCACCCACATGGAGTTTCAGAGTTGCTTATACAGAAGTCAACAGAATGTCTAAAAATGACCATTGAAATAAAGTGTGAAAGAAAAGGGAAATCAGTGTTCTTCACATGAATAGCGATATAATTTCTGATGAAGCATGCTTCATTGACATGGAAACGGGGCCTAGGATTGCTTGGGTCATGCATTCAATTCCAAGGAAATGCACGAGCTGATAAAACAGGACATCTTGAATGCACTTTAAGTTGCTTGGATAAAAGCATCTGTCAAAAGCATAAATGCATTATGCAATATAAATATCTGGTTAAATGCCTTGCTATAACAGCTTTGGCTTTTAGAAGTGACACAGTGTGTATAAAGCAAACCCACACAGAGACACTATATATTTAGATCCATTTACACAGGCCAATTATATGCCTCCTAAGGGGAGGTTGCATCATGATGCATATACTGTACTGTACAGTTTGGGTTCAGACCAATCAAAAAGATCAGACATTATGTGCTAAACTCAGGCCTGCTTGATGGTCTCGAACATGGTTTCATCACCTGATTTTCAAGATTCTAAATAGTAACACTTTAGTTTAAGTATCAATTCTAACTATTCAATAAAGGCTTATTACATGCCTTTTATTGGGATATTGACAGTTTATTAGTACTCATAAAGTACATATTCTACACAATCTGATTCTACGTCCCTAATTATATATAATACCTAATCTTAGCTACTACTTTAATAACTACACTATAAAAATTATCCAGAAATTAGCAGTTTTTCATATTTTGTGATTTATGTTTTTCTTTTTTCCCTGTTTCTTTATGCTTTTGAATTGCATTATGGGGCCTTGATCTTTCTTACAAACAACTTTTAAACTTAAAAAGTGTAAAAAAGGGACTTTTATTAACATTTTTAATAATCTTAGGTGATATATTGTATGGGTTGGTGTTGTGTATAACACTACAAAAACAGACGTTTTTTTTTCTCTATTATATATTATTTATATTATTTCAAACTACTAAAATGTCAATAAAAGTCACTTTGTTAAACTGTAGAGTTGAATTTTCGACATTAAAAGTCAACAGAGCAGAGATTAAGATCCCATAATGCAATTCACAACAATAAATAAACAGAAAACGCTCGTGAATCACAAAATACGCAAACTGTGAATAAACAGATTAAGAAACAGATTAATCTGTAAGTGAATGAACAGATTAAACAGCAAATTATGAGATTATTGATCTTCAGACTTGGAAAGTAATGAAGTATAAATACTTTGTTACTGTACTTAAGTAGATTTTGGTATCAGTAGGTGTCAGTACTTTATTTATTTTTCTGACAACTTTTTACTTATACTCCTTACATTTTTACAAAAATATCTGTACTTTCTACTCCATATATTTTCAAATCAGGCTTGTTACTTTTCTTTTTATGTATCTGGTGTAGCGATCTATATTATTATTTTTTTTGTCATTGCGCAAATAGAACTCCTTTATGATTTTTTTCATGCAAATGCACAGCTTTTTATCCATGTTCAGTCTTCATTTAAATTATTTTAACAAATATTTTAACATCAAAATTATTCACACTGGGTGATTTATAAATACAATTATAATGAAAAGGAAAAAATCAGGAATTTATCACATGAAAAAAGAGGCTGGAGGCTGTAATTGCTCCTGGTATGTTATTATTAATATTTTTTGCATAGAATAAATGTATTAATAGCATTAATGACTATATCAATGAAAGAAAATATCCACAATACTCTGAGAAAAACCAAGAAGCACTGAACACATGGGATATTTTGGTTTTAGATTTGAAAATTCAGAAGCAGCTTTAGCTGGATGCCCAAAATAGTAAAATAAAGTATTTATTATAGTAAAAAAAACTAATGTTTTTGACCAAATTAAGTGTTAATTGAAGACGTTTATTATTTGTAAAGATATAGGCCTAATTTTTTTAAGAGTATATGAATGGACATTAATGGCGGTTGTTGTTCTTGATTTAAAAGCAGCAAATCTACATGCTAAATGCAGTGAGTTTGTGTCAGGATGATGATACTCATATTTTTGAGAAGTGTTGTTCTGCAATATTGCAGAGTGTGATGTTGCTTGGCTAATTTCCTGCTTAAAATTAGCAACAATTTTTACATCAGAAAAGTATCTTATTTTGTATAAATGTATCGATATGATGTGAGGTCTAATTGCCAGTGTGGCACTAAAACAGGAAATAGTAATGGATACTTTTTACTTAGTTGCACATTTTAGAATGCACTTCGTTACTTTTACTCGAGTATAAAAGTGCAATCGGTGCTTCAGCTTTTACCAGAATCAAGTTAAACATCTGTATCTGTACTTTTACTTGAGTAAAACATGTGTGTACTTTTGCCATTTCTGTTGATCTTAGTCATAGTTAATAGTTTGTTAATAACAATAATTGTACCTTAAAACAAAGTGTGACCGATATTCTTTTGCACCTGATAAAAAATATTCATCAGTCAAATCCTAAGTGGACTACGCTAAATCCAAATATAAACACGGTCTTAAAGGTTTTAAGCTTGTCAGCCTTCAACCACTTCCAGATGCAGTCATATTAATATTAATGCCAGGTGGAAACGATCTTGCGCCTTGGCTGACAGCTTCTGATCGGATCAACGAAAATGCATATTAACACCAGGTGGAAATAGAACCTAATGGAGTAAAATGGGAAAGAGGGGGGAGATGCATCACGCAGAAACAGTGACCTGTTAAAGGATTTATTTATTATGGCCTGGGTGAATAATGTGCATCGCCTGTACCTCCGCAAGAAACCTTGACTGCAACCTGCATTGCAGCTGACAGAGAAGAATCACACACTCGCACATACACACTGGATGATTTAGAGGCACTGAGTCATGTAGCACATACTGATTGTGCTCTGTGCACATGCATTAAAGCTTGTACACATGCGATTGAGCTGCCGTGGCCAGTAAAATATCACCAGCCATGCTCTTAATTGATCCCTTTGGAGAAGAAACATGCTCAAGCTGAAAAAAAAATTAAAATCTAAAAACATGAGCTCAGAGCAAAGCAGATAACAGCTGAAACGTTATAGCAAGTGCTCTGCTGGATCAGTTTAATTAGGCTTTTTCAACAGTTTTATTTAAACCGTAACAAATTAAAGGGTTAGTTCACACAAAAATGACAATTCTGTTATTGATTACTCACCCTCATGTTGTTTCGATCCTCTCAAGACCTTGATTCCTCTTCAGAACACAAATTAAGCTATTTTAGATGGAATCCCGGAGCTCTCTGAGCCTCTGTAGACAGCAAGAAGTTCCAGAAAAGAAAGCAAAAACATTGTCAAAGCATTAAACTGTATGTGACTTCAGTGGTTCATTTGCTATCATACAAAGCTGCAGGAACACTTTTCTGTGCCAAACAAACCTGTAGAAACAACTGAAGATTAATGCAAGTCTCAAGAGATTGAAAATGTGATCAGAGAGAGTAATTAAAGAATTGAATTTTAAAAGAACTAACCCCAACTAAAGTTTCAATCAAAGCTGAAAAAAAAATATTATAATAATCTCAAAATTGTGAGCTCAGAGCAAAGCAGATAACAGCAGGAAAACGTTATATTGTTGCACTGTAAAAAAGTGCACTATTGGATGAGTTTAATTAGGTTTTTTCAACTGTTTCATTTTAAACTGTAACAAATTAAAAGGTTAGTTCACCCAAAAATGACAATTCTGTTTTAAATTACCTCATGTTGTTTCAATTCTCTTGAGACTTTTGTTCATCTTCAGAACACAAATTAAGCTATTTTAGATGAAATGGCTATGCAGTGGGGCAGTGGGTAGCACGTTCGCCTCACAGCTAGAAGGTCGCTGGGTCGCTGGTTCGAGCCTCGGCTCAGTTGGCGTTTCTGTGTGGAGTTTGCATGTTCTCCCTACGTTCGCGTGGGTTTCCTCCAGGTGCTCTGGTTTCCCCCACAGTCCAAAGACATGTGGTACAGGTGAATTGGGTAGGCTAAATTGTCCGTAGTGTGTGTGTGTGTGTGTGTGTGTATGTTTCCCAGTAATGGGTTGCAACTGGAAGGGCATCCGCTGCGTAAAAACTTGCTGGATAAGTTGGTGGTTCATTCCGCTGTGGCGACCCCGAATTAATAAAGGGACTAAGTCGACAAGAAAATGAATGAATAAATGAATTAGATGGAATCCTGGAGCACTCTGAGCCTCTATAGAACACAATGGTTTGAGAAGTTCCAGAAAAGGAACCAAAATTTAGTTAAAACATTACATGAAAACTGAAATTAAAGAAAGCCCCAAGCGATTTAAAATGTGATCAGGGGAGTAATTAAAGATTTTTCATTTTTGAGAGAACTAACCCTAACGAAAGTTTTAACTAAAGCTGAAAAAATATGTATAATAAAAATCTGAAAAGCATGAGCTTAGAGCAAAGCAGATAACAGCAACATTACCTTGATATTCTTACACTGTAAAAAAAATTGTGCACCATTGGATCAGTTTTCAACTGTTTAATTTAATTTAAAAGGTTATTTCACCCAAAAATGACACTTCTGTTATTAATTACTCACCCTTGTGTTATTTCAATCCTCCCAAGACCTTCATTCATCTTCAGAACACAAATTAAGCTATTTTAGATGAAATCCTGGAGCACTCTGAGCCTTCGAGAAGTTCCTAGCAAAGGAACCAAAAACAATGTCAAAACATTACATGTGACTTCAGTGGTTCAGTTGCAATCATACAAAGCTGCAAGAACACTTTGTGCACATTGGCTTAATGGATAGCACTGTCGTCTCACACCATGAAAGTTGCAGGTTTGAGTCCCGGCTGGGCCAGTTTTCCCCACATTCCAAAGACATGCAGTATAGGTGAATTGAATGAACGAAATAATCCGTAGTGTAGGACTGTGTGTTTGTGAAAGAGAGTCTATGGGTGTTTTACAATACTGGGTTGCGGCTGGAAGGGCATCCACTGCGTAAAACCTATGCTGGAATAGTTCGCACTTCGTTCTGTCGTGACCACCTATGAAATAAAGAGAAAGCTGAAGGAAAATGAATGAATGAATAAAAGTCTCAAAGGATTTTAAACGGGATAAGGGAGAGTAATTAAGGAATTTTCATATTTAAGACAGCTAACCCTAACTAAAGTTTCAAGTAAAGCTGAAAAAATATTAATTTAGTAAGAATAAAAAATATTTTAGGTTGATTCAATGGTGCAAGTTACTGTTTTGTGAATGTGTTAAAAATCAACAGTTTTGCAGTCTGACATGCTTGAATGTGTGTGAAGTTATTCACCTTATTCTCCGCCGACGAGTGGGCGCTGCCATTTGAATCTTTTTGGCTTGAGACTTCCGGGGTCATTCACTTCCATTTATTTTTTGACGTTAAAAACTGCTTATTAAGCTGCTTGATGTTGCAATTTGATATTTTCTTACTATATTATTCTAATTGGTCTGTATAGTCATGCAAGCATTTGTTTGTAGAGCAAGTAGTTTGACCGTTTTCAGCCGTTTATTATTCCTAGTCATTTCTCCCATAGGCGACTGAATCAGAAGTTCTAAAACAATTGCGAAAACAATCGCACTTCCGCATTTTAGAATAAGGTCAATAGAAGGTCCTCTGATTTGTGCTGTTTGTACATATTTGCAGCATTAATTCATTCATTTTCCTTTGACTTAGTTCCTTATTCATCAGTGGTCGCCACAGTGGAATGAACCGCCAGCTATTGCGGCATGTTTTATGCAGCGTATGCCCTTTCAGCCGTAACCCAGTGCTAGAAAACACATACACTCTTGCATCCGCACACACTCATACACTACGGGCATAGTTTATTTGATTCACATACAGTATAGCGCATGTCTTTGGACTTTAGGGGAAACTGAAGCACCCGGAGGAAACCCACACAAACAAGGAGAAAACATGCAAACTCCACACAAATGCCAACTGGCCCAGCCGGGACTTGAACCAGCAACCTTCCTGCTGTGAGGCGCCAGTGCTATCCACTGAGCCACCGTAGTGCCCATATTTGCAACATTAGCAATGTCATTTCAAAGTGCAGACATCAGAAACTGCTAAAGCTTTCATGTGTTGTTCGTGTCAGTTTTTAAGTGTAAATTAACCTCTTTGAATCTCTTTTATCATTACGTGTGTGTTTGTCCTTTGCTCTGATTTGAGTCAAATGCACAGAGTAGTAGCATTTGCTTGCCGATGTTTGTCCAAAAACACAGATATAAATCTTTAAATGCAAAAGGTTCTTTTTGATAGTCACCTTTTCCTTATTCTTCAAAGGATGCAATTAACTTTCTGTGTTTGTGTTTTTGTTTATTTCGGGTTTTGGTCACATCAAACCTCAATGAAGGACAATATTTACTCATTCATTCATTTTCCTTCAGCTTAGTCCCTTTATTTATCAGGGGTCGCCATAGAAGATTAACCTGCCAACTTAAGCAGCATATGTTTTACGCAGCAGATGCCCTTCCAGCTGCAACACAGTACTGGGAAACATCCATACACTCTCACATTTACACTCATACACTACGGACAATTTAGTTCATCCAATTCAGCTATAGCGCATGTCTTTGGCCTGTGGAGAAAACCGGAGCATCCGCAGGAAACCCACGCGAACACGAGGAGAACATGCAAACTCCACATGGAAATGCTAAGTAGGGGCTTGAACCAGCCCCTTGCTACTTTTCTTTTTTTTCTAAAAACACAATTAATAAATGAATAGTAGTCAATCAATCAATAAACACTCTTGGTTATTCAAGATAAAATTTTAATGGGAATTGTAATTGTTTTTTGACAGACCTTTTGTTATGATTGCTATTATCACAAACGCACATTATAATTTTTTCAAAACAAGTAAGGTTTTTATGGCCCGTTTCCACAGAGTGCTACAGTACATTACAGGATGGTACGCTTTTAGGGTTGTTTCCACTGTCAAAAGGTACCAAAAAGCAATCCAAACCTTTGCACTTTTTATGTACCCTTTCCAAAGCACAAAAAAGGGTACCAAAAGGCAAAACAAGACGTGCAACTGAACGCTATTGGTTTATAAAGATACTGTACGTCACTAGTTTGTGCACAAGCTAGAAGAATGTAAACAAAAAAAAAAACACCATTTTTGAAATCACAGCCGAGACATTAAACTGTAATAATATATACATATAATAACAAGCCATGGTCAACCCGAACTCAAACAAACCTTGTCGTCGTCTTGAAATACAGCCACAAAACCAAAAATAAGATCTGAATATGCCTGTGTAATGTTGTTATTTACGAGGCTGTCCAAAAAGCGCAAGCGGTTTCACTTTCTCTAGAGAGCTCGCGTGTGCATCTATTTTTGAAATAACAAAATTCTTGAGCTGATGATAATAACGTGCACGTGATCATTGAAGTGCTTCTGACACCTGATCCTGTCAGAAACGGACAAACCATATTTAACTATTATCATCACCTTTCGGACTATTATGAACTTATAATGACGGAATAACTTTCTAATCTAGAAGGTTAATGTTACATATGCCGGGGAAGAATAAAGTTGAGAGTTTTGTGCTGACTGTGTATGTTTCGTATTGTTTATGAATCCAATTAAGGCCTAAATGTAAGTTTTGGTTATTTTTTTTAAATTGTAATTGTAATATTTCAGAGACTGTAAGCGTATGTGTTAATTTTATATAATCACAGACATTACAGTAGGCTATTTCGCATTATCATTGGTCTGCAGTTACAGTGTAATCAAATCCTGTTCATAGAAAGGTTAGTAATGAACATTTATATATACATAAGCTTTCGTGTATATAAAGCATTTGTGTAGTAAGAAGTGCTTCTCTTATAACGTATATGAACTTGAAGTGAGAATGACATCGACTGCAACTTTTCGAACACCATGCCAGACACAAGCCTGATAAAGGTGACCCGTATACCGAATCGTACCATACTGTACCATTCAGTAGAAATGAGGCATTAATGTACATTAACAAAGATACTTTGTGATTTCGATGCATTTTGAGAACGGCACCAAAGCCAATAATTATAATAAATATAGTTAGGAGGTAATTTACTTAATAACAAAAGACAATACAAAATCATTGTTTGTTTGATGTAATAAAGTTACAGTATGGCAACTAATGTCCTTATTGTAATGCAATAATGTGAACTTTTTGTAAACAATAATTTCTGTGAAAAGGGCTATATGAATAAGCTTAAGTTGAATTGAATGTCACTGATCTCTACAAAAAACAATGAGGATCTTAAAGAGATCTGATTAAGAAGACCGAATATTTAATAAGAATAAGTGTGTGAGTATTCCTGTATCAGACACAAAGACTGGATGACCCTTAAACCAGTGTAAATAGCCGTGATTGAAGACAATGTGTGGGTTTGTCTAGATATATGTTCTGCTTCTCTTTGCACTGACAAAGGTCACGACACAATCATTCTCTGTCAACCTGGTGCCCTCTAACCCTCATCCTCTGTGTGTGCGTGTGGCTTTTTTTTTCCTTTCAGTTATTCCTCATCACATGGAGACTCATTCAGACGTGTGCTGACAATGTCATTCTTGCTCAGTCTGAATGCAGACACCCTTCAGCAGTTCAGAGCAAACACAGCTGTGTTATGAAACAAGGTTAACGTGCAGGCGACCCTCGCGAATCCCAATAACACGCACGCCGATAGCTTGCTGAAATGACTTCCTGTGCAGCGATGCCCAAATAATCCAAGTGCCCAAATAAGCTCTGTAATTTTCCAGGAAATGAAATTGAATACTAAGTTGCCTGGTGACAGAGAGACTGATGCCTTTTTTCCAATTTGTTTTCCTTATTTCATCAGGTCTCTTTCACAGATCATTACGAACCAGATTGAATGTACTGTAGTTTTCCTTCAGTCCCTTTATTCATCAGGGGCCATCACAGCAGAATGAACCGCCGATTTATTGAGCATTTGTTTTACACAGCGGATGCCCTTCCAGGTGCAACCCAGTACTGGGAAACATCCATACACACTCATTCACACACATACACAATGGCCAATTTGGTTTATTCAGTTCACCTATAGTGCATGTCTTTGGATTGTGGGGGAAACCAGAAACCCTTGAGAACACTGGGAGAACATGCAAACTCCACACAGAAATGCCAACTAGCCCAGCTGGCACTCAAACCAATGAACTTCTTGCTGGCAACAGTGCTAACCACTGAGCCACCATGTTGCCCTCACACAAACATAATACTTAAAATAATTTCTTATTGACCCTTTTCTTGGCTGCTGCATGGAGGGCGCCAGCGACCAGCGTCTACCGGTAGAGTGCCTAGAACTTCCGTTTACAGCGTTTTTAATAGGTAATTTACACTCCGCAAAGGGGTTTCTATAGCGTTTTTATTGGATTACGGAGTGTTTTTTGTGGCAAACTTAGAAAGGTGTATGTTAAAGCCGCTGTAATCTGTCAGATGTGGTTCAAGCGCTAGAGAAAAACGTTCTCCTAGTTTGCATGTCTGCCGTCAGAAATACAGTGTGTGTGTGTTTCCCCGGCTTGTCAGCTGTTAGCTCAGCGGCTCTTCAGCACGCACGCACGCAATACTTTACTGCATTATAGAGAAAACCAGAGTACTGGCATTAAACTTAACAGGTATGCAAGTAATGCAATTTACAAAAATGACCAATAAAAGTCTGTTATTGAGACTATGCTGGCTGATTTGCTGTTCATTCTAATCACAAGCCGTTTATGTTTCATTTAATGTGTCGTATTTACCACGTTTTGTGTTTTGCTGTCATTTTAAAATGACACTAGCCTATATTTTCACTTTGTCACAGTTATTAAATCAGTGTCAGTGGGACAGTACAGGCTACGCGCGTGTGTCAAACATTTTGGTGAACTACATTAGTTTGGGTTGGTTATGTATTCGAAAGAAAGAGAAACTGTTGACTTTAGCGATAACGAGGCTTCATTTAAACTGCAGAAGATGCTGTCTGACAACGAGGGGAAAATGCCTCACAGCAGTTGTTTTCCATCCCATTAGATCGCATTTTTTAAAATAATCAGTCCAGGAGGTGGCGCTGATCGACAACAGTATCAGTTCAAAGATGATAAAAGCAGGTAAAATGGATTAAAACTATCGTTTCAAAGCTGTCCAAATGTGACTGTTTATACGCATCAGCTGCCGACTGGAAATTCTTAGCATTCTCCTTGCGCATACACGCAAAGCATACCAGGTAATTTTGCGTTCTAAGAAAAAGGTCTATAGAGATAGTCAGAATTATTAGCCCCCCTGTTTATTTTTTTCCCCAATTTCTGTTTAACATAGAGAATTTTTTAACACATTTCTAAAGATAATAGTTTTAATAAGTTATTTCTAAGAACTGATTTATTCTATCTTTGCCATGATGACAGTAAATAATATTTTATTCAATTTTTTTTTTTTTAAGACACTTCTATACAGTTTAAGGTGACATTTAAAGGCTTAACTAGGCGTTAACTAGGCAGGTTATGCTAATTAGGCAAGTTATTGTGTAACAATGATTTGCAGATTATCGAAAACAAAATTAGCTTAAAGGGACTAATAATTTTGACCTTAAAATGGTGTTTAAAAAATTTAAAACTGCTTTTATTCTAGCTGAAATAAAACAAATAAGACTTTCTCCAGAAGAAAAAATATTATCAGACATGCTATGAAAATTTCCTTGCTCTGTTAAACATCATTTGGGAAATATTACATATTACAAAAGAAAAAAATGCAAAGGGGGTGCTAATAATTCTGACTTCAACTGTATGTATGTATATTTATACATATACATATACAAACACACACACACACACACATAATAATAATAATATAATATAATGGCTCTTTAGAAAATAATGCATTTGCCAAAAAAAAAAAAAATATTCAGAAATGGCTTTTTACTTTAAAAAAAAAAAGATTCCTAACCCCTGCTTTAGACCTTTAGATGCTTCATTCTAAACTAGTAGCAAACGTATACTAAATTCCACAAGACTTTCACTTTATTGTGTATTTGGTAGTGCGTATGCTTTTGTTATGTGTGTCTTGCATACATAAAGCTCAGCTGTCATAGCAAGCCTCTTCATCAGAAGGTGTGTTGATGCGATATGTGCTTGATACGGTTTTGATCCGGCTGAAGGCTCCCCTGGTATTTGTCTCTGCGTGCGCTTTGACTTGGAAAGGCTCCAGAGCAGGAGTTCATATTTAGATGGAGTAATCAGATCTATTTGGATGTTTTCTCTGGCAGTGAATGTATTCATATGTCTGATCTTCTGTGTACGCATGCTGCTTTCGCTGGTTTGAGATTAGTAGTGTTTGATTTTAACATCTGCAAAGAAACTTTATAGCTTTTATTAAAGCCGAAGGGACCAACTTTATATCTTTAAGGAATATCACTGCGATCTGTCTTTACTTAAAGGATGACTTACACCTTGTGTAGGTGTAGCTGTTTTCTTAAAACAGAGCCCTCCTTGGTCGTTATCAGAGGTTATATGTTAAAAGCTTGATCCAAGTGGCTTATCTGCCATTGGCTGCTCTATCCTTTCTGCTTTATATTGATTGTTGTGTGATAGATTGCATTGAGGTGTTGTAAAATAGATGCTTTAGATTTCCTGTAGCTGAGGTTCAAGATGGGATTTTATATTAGTTTCCTTTTTTTTCATAGCTTTAGGTATTTACTTAAGCTTTCCTGATGTGTGTGAGTGCATTCACTAGCAACATTTACTCTGTTTGCCTTAAAGTAAATATATTGGTAAATTGATCATATTATAGCTGGTTGTCACAGATTTACACCTGACTTCCCCTTTAGGGATTAGTACTGTCTACATGTCGTTATCTGTCTGTATCTTTCCTGGAAAAGTCAACATGTGTGATTGCCTTGCTCTATGCAGTAGTTTAATGGATGGGTAACCCCTCCTACATTGACCCGCTCCAAGCGGGATCTAACCAGCAGGTATTTGATCAGGCGCATTAACAAGAATGTCAAAGACCTCAGCATCTAGCATCTGTTGTCAGTGCACCCCTTGAGATCAAGGGACTGAGGTTTACATGCACAGCTGAGCTCGCCCTAGCTGGTGTTTGTTACACATGCAGTGTTGAAGGGTACTGCATGGTGGGGTCTTAGGAAATCTCAATCTTTTGCAGTTAATCAGTTCTAAATTAATACTTTTAATTTCCATTTTTTTCCTACCAATTATTTTACCAAGCCTTGGTCAGCAACTAGTAGCAAAATACTAGTTCTTTTGACATCACTTTACCATATGTTGATACAGTTTTTGAAAATGTAAAACACCTGTTCCATAGGTTTTACAAACTCCATGGGAAAGCATAATATGTGAGGAAAGACTACAGAAGTGCAAGTTGGTCCGTTCATGTTGCTTTGAATAGAAGAAACAGGGTTTCCCAATTTTCTTTAGCTTGAAGGCGTAGGGCTAAGGGGAAGGGCTAGATACCCCTTGAAACTGAGATTTTTCAGAACCACACTTAAAACCAAGTGTTAAGAATATTTCCTAGAATACACCAGCAACATTCTGTCAGTCGATGACACTTGAATACCCTGTCAGAAAAGTCTAGTTCCTGGGAATGACCTTTTTACAGTGTCTTGTGTAATGGTAATGTTGTGTTTACATAGATGAATATGGCCACGATGTAAATGCACAATACAGTTACGATCTTATTGTCATATTATATCGTTATGAAACATGATATCGTTGCCTTCAGTGATTTCCTGAAGATAAATACCAAAAAAAAGAAAGACACTGGAATAACTACAGCAGTCGTGATTGTCGATCTCATATGAAGCAAGAGATTGCGGTGACAAATGATGACATGTCCAGGTGCTGTAGTGCTGTCCCATTTCTTAAGGGTCAATTTTTAAGCCCTTCCCCTCTACACTCTGTGTATGTCTGGGAAGGGGTAGGGGTACAAAAATAGAATTGGGATTGGACCTAAGTTCCATCTTATAAGTTACTGGTGACCAACCTTGTTCCTGGGGATCTACCTGCCTTCAGAATTCAGTTGCAACCCATATAAAAACACACGTCTCTGTAATTATCAAGTGCTGTTCAGGTCCTAATTAATTGGTTCAGGTATGTTTTAATCAGGGTTGGAGCTGAACTGTACAGAAAGGTACATCTTCAGGGGCAGGATTGAGCACCCTTGTTATAAATAAGGTCTTCGCATCACTGCAGTAGTCACTAGAAGCTCAATCTGAAAGAGTGTTTTAAAATGTGGAGTTCTGCATGTGCATATTAACTGGTTCACTATAAATAGTCACTGCTTGGATGTTGGAATAAAAAATCTGACAGTTCATGTGAAGTTTTTACATATTAACTTTTCAAGTAGTTTATTAATTTCAGGATTTTCACATACATCTAGATAGGACTTAAATCTTGTATACCCAAAATAGTTGCCTGAAGAGGCTTTCTTTGAAAGTGACTTTGATGTATGGGTTGATTTTGTAATGTGTATGTCCACTACACTAACCAGCCTTCTTTATGCTCTCTCTTTAGGATGGTTCAAAACAGAGACAGTCAAGGAAGAAGACCGTCTCATTCAGCTCCATGCCAAGTGATCGCAAGATGAACAGCACAGCTGCCTGTATGGCCTTCATGATGGAAGGCTGTGAGATGAAGAAAGTTCGTTCTAATTCTCGCATGTACAATCGTTACTTCCTGTTGGATCCTGACATGCGCTGGCTCCGCTGGGAACCATCAAAAAAAGACTCTGAGAAGGCCAAGCTTGAAATCAAGAGCATCAAAGAAGTTCGATTGGGAAAGAAAACACCTGTCCTACGCAGCAACGGACTCTCGGATCAGTTCCCAGAGGAGTGTGCATTCTCGATTATATATGGTGACAACTATGAATCCCTTGATCTGGTTGCAAGCACTGCAGATGTGGTTAGCACCTGGGTGATGGGACTGCGGTACCTGGTCTCATATGGGAGGCATATGGTGGGTGTAGCAGAACCTAGTCAACCTAGTGTACGAACGTCATGGATTGGGTCCGTGTTTGATCTAGCTGATCCAGAAAGGCAAGGACACATTGACCTATTCCGGGCCACCCAAATCATAAAGGGTCTCAATCCTGGCATGAGAGAGTCTCGCATCGAACTGAAGTTCAAAGAGCTACAAAAGGCCAAGGACTGCTATGGTGAAGGCATTGATTTAGACACATTTGTAGAGGCATACTGTGAACTGTGCACACGCTCCGAGATCTTTTTCCTGCTGGTGCAGTTTTCCAGCAACAAAGAATACCTGGACTCTAAAGACTTGATGATCTTTGTGGAGGTGGAGCAGGGAGTGGAGGGTGTCACAGAGGAAATGTGTCGGGAGATTGTGCATAAGTACGAACCCTCTGCTGAAGGACGTAATAATGGCTACTTGTCCATAGATGGCTTCACACACTACCTCCTGTCATCCGAGTGCCACATTTTTGACCCGCAGCACAAGCATGTTTGTCAGGACATGACGCAGCCCCTTTCACACTACTACATCAATTCTTCTCACAATGCCTCACTTTTAGAAGATCACTACTGGGGCTCTTCTGACCTCAGCAGCTATGTTCGAGCACTGCGAATGGGTTGTCGAAGCCTAGAGGTTGTAGTCTGGGATGGTCCTGACTGTGAGCCTGTGGTCTATGTTGGAAGCTCTGTTGCATCCCAGCTGGCCTTTTGTAAAATTCTTGATGTCATTAACCAGTATGCCTTTGAGAGTTCAGAGTATCCACTAATCCTCTGTCTTGTCACACATTGTAGTGTTCCCCAGCAGAGAGTCATGGCTCAACATCTGAAGAAGATTCTTGGAGACAAACTGCACATCGAGTCTCCCAATCTGGAGGACCACTATTTGCCCTCCCCTGATAAACTCAAGGGAAAGGTACTCATTAAAGGGAAGCGCTTGCCAACAGATTCACAAGACTCTGAAGGAGAGGTCACAGATGAAGAAGAAGGTTTTGAGATGTCCAGGAGAATGATGGGTGTAGATGATAAGGATCACCTTAACGGGATTGGCTGCAAACGATTACGACTCTGCAAGGAACTTTCTGACCTAGTCACCCTTTGCAAGTCCGTTCAGTTCCGTGACTTTGAGATGTCAAAACGCGAACAGAAGCATTGGGAGATTTGCTCCTTTAATGAGGTTGATGCCAACCGCTTTGCCAATGAGTTTCCAGAGGACTTTGTCTCTTACAATAAGCGGTTTCTGTCACGGGTGTACCCTACACCCATGCGCATTGATGCTAGCAACATGAATCCACAGGACTTCTGGAAGTGTGGTTGCCAAATTGTGGCTATGAATTACCAAACTCCAGGTTTGATGATGGATTTGAACCTTGGCTGGTTTAGGCAAAATGGCAACTGTGGCTATGTCCTGCGTCCTGCTATAATGCGTGAAGAGGTGTCCTATTTCAGTGCCAATGCTCGTGACTCGCTTCCTGGAGTCTCAGCACAGCTCCTTCACATTAAGGTGATCAGCGGTCAAAACCTACCAAAGCCTCGAGGCTCTGCTGCTAAAGGAGATGTGGTAGAGCCATACATCTATGTGGAGATCCATGGAATCCCTGCAGACTGCGCAGAACAACGCACAAAAACTGTCTCGCAGAATGGTGACAATCCAATATTTGATGAAAGCTTTGAGTTCCAGATCAACCTCCCTGAGCTAGCTGTTTTGCGGTTTGTTGTCCTTGATGATGACTACATTGGCGATGAATTTATTGGCCAGTACACGATTCCTTTTGAGTGCCTGCTTCCCGGTTACCGGCATGTACCACTGCAGTCACTTACAGGGGAGTTTTTGCCCAACACCACGCTGTTCGTTCACGTTGCTATTACAAACCGACGAGGTGGGGGCAAGGCCCATAAGAGGGGTCTCTCTGTGAGAAAGGGCAGAAAAGCAAGGGAATACACCTCTACAAAGACCACAGGGATCAAAGTGGTAGATGAGCTCTTCAGGGCGTCCACCCAGCCACTACGAGAAGCAACAGACCTACGGGAAAATGTACAGGTATGAACTTTGGTCTTTTTAGGGTTGGTGTGTTTAAAGGGGTGGTGTAATGCTATTTCATGCATTCAGAAATTATTTTACACTGTTAAGAGTTAAAGGACTATCATGTTTAAGCATTCCAGTGGGAACCTTAGTGTCAAAACATCATCAAGTTGACATTGACGTCTATTTAACATCCACACATTGGATTGATGCCCTTCTGATCACCACCATAATGACACAAAAAGTATTATAAAATAAGATATAAAATATAATAAGAAGCTTTATTAATCTGAAATCTTAAATTCCAAATAAAGGAGTTAAAAACACACACAAAATATATTACAGGATATTTTAGTGTTTTTTTTTTTACACTAGATGTCAATTTGATGCTGTTTTGTCATCAAAGTTGTCAATTGACATCAAAATCTATTTAATCTTTTGAATAGTTTGTTGACATTTTGACGTTTAGATTTTGAAAAATTATTTAGACATAACACAGAGTTATCCTTTTCCAAAAATCTTACTTATGGTTCATAATCCGTTTTGGAAGAAAAAAAAAATTGGCTTGGCTCTTGGTTACGTAACTAAGGTTTGAAATCCTATTAGGGGTACTTCTCCTGGAAAATTGTGTGTTACCAGGTTGATCATGGAAGTGTGTCTATCACGCACAACAGAGCTGCACAGGATTTTGCTGAGAATTAGTCCAAAATGTTTGTGTTTGGATGTGATGGAATGTCTTACAAGTACATAAAAACAAAATGCTTTTGACTAAAAGATGAGAGCAGTATTACTCCATACGTACTTCATATGTACAATTTTGTCATCGATACTTAAGTCTTCAAGAAATTGCTGCATTAACATTGAGGATACATATAGCGAGTATAAATGATTTTCGTATTGATGCAAGAAATTGTTACATAAGCTCACTGAAGCTAAGCAGTGCTGAGCCTGGTCAGTACATGTATGGGAGACCATATGGGAAAACTAAATTGCTAAAGTGGTGTTAGCAAGGCCAGCAAGGAGCACTTAACCTGTGATCTGTGCGAGTCCTCATGCCCCAGTAAAGTGAAGGTGAAACTATCCTGTCATTGAGCTTCATCTTTCGGATGAGACGTTAAACCAAGATCCTGACTCTCTGTGTTCATTAAAAATCCCATGACACTTCTCATAGTCATCTACGTTCCTACTCTCACCTATGGTCATGAGCTTTGGATACAAGCGGCCAAAATAATTTCCTTTGCAGGGTGGCAGGGCGCACCCTTATAAATAGGGTGAGGAGCTCTGTCACCCGGGAGGACCTCAGAGTAGAGTCATTGCTCCTCCACATCAAGAAAAGTCAGCTGAGGTGGCTCGGGCATCTGTTTCGGATGCCTCCTGCATGCCTACCTAGGGAGGTGTTCCAGGCATGTCCCACCATGAGAAGGCCTCGGGAAAGACCCAGGACATGCTTTAGGGACTATGTCTCTCTGCTGGCCTGGGAACGCTTTGGGATCCCCCCGGAGGAGCTGGAGGAAGTGTCTGGGGAGAGGAAAGTCTGGGGTTTTCTCCTAAGACTGCTGTCGCCTCGACCCGGCCCCGGAAAAACGGGTGAAAATGAATGAATGAATAAATGAACGAACAAACGAATGAATGAATGAATGAACGAACGAACGAACGAACAAACGAACGAACAAATGAACGAACGAACGAACAAACTTCTCCTAAAGAGCAGAGGTGTAACCCTGATGTCCTGGCTAAGTTCCCTCCATCTACCCTTACCTATGGCCTTCTACTCATACCCATACACCAAATTGCCTTTATCAATCTCTCCACTCCACCTATAGCTGGTGTGAGGGGAGCACCCTGGCACCATTGTCCTGTGCAGCCATCGCATCCAAGTGGATGCTGCACACTAGTGGTGGTGTAGAAAGACCCACCACAGTAAATGCACTGTGTAAATACACATTACATTACATTACATACACAATGTCATGAAAATATGCTCAGTCATATTAATATAGTAGTGACTACGCAGATTGCAGATTTTCTATTTGCTTTTAAACAAACCGACATTAAAATGTTTTGTTAAATCACAAGATTTTTGGAGCAAAATGACTCAATGTTATGTGAAGGTCTTGCACTAGAAAAAGAAAACGAAAATTCTTCCTGTTGACTGACATCTGCTGCCACATTTAGTCTTGAAAGCTGCCTTGGCCCTAAAGGCAGTTCAAGGGAGGTAACAAGGCTTATGAAAACACAGTATCGGAAACATTCACTCAGAATTGCCTGTGTTGTCAGGGATAGAAAGCGAGAGAGAGTGACACAAGAAAGATTTGGAGGCTTTTATTGTGAGCTCATTAGTATAATGTGCTTAAAACTAGATTCTGAAGATGTTTTCAGATTTTCCACAAATGATGCTTTCACTCGCTGATTACAGTTGTTTCGAATGTTAATGATGTTTTGTCACCGAATACTGGTAGAGGGGTAAAATTGCATTGTTATGAAGGCGATGCATCATTTCAGTTTGTGTCAGAAAAGATTGGGCGCAAGCTGCAAAAAATATTGATTTCAAAAGACTTGCTCAGCAGACACAATGTTGCCCTCTCGCACATGGTCCTAATTTAAGAAGACTAAAACCTCAAAGGACATCCCATTAGATGATTAGAGACAGAAAACATATGGCCAGCTCGAGCTGTCCTCCTGCTTTGGATCTCTGCCCTGTCTTTAAATTAGAGTGTGTATGTATGTAACTGCGTTATTTCATTTACCAGAACGCCTTTTCTTCTGTTTCTATTTCACAAATCAATGTTTTTTTTTTGCATGATATTATTATTATTATTATTATTATTTGTTAATTTAAAATATTATTATTATTATTATTATTATTATTATTATTATTATTATTATTGTTATTATTATTATTATTTGTTTATTATTTATTTATTTATTTATTTAAAATAATATTATTATTTTTTATTATATTTTGTTATCTGTTTATTTAGTTATTTATTATTTGTATATTTAGTTATTATTATTATTATTATTAAGTTTATTAATTATAACTATTTATCTATGTATTTATTATTTTTTTATTTATGTATTTGGTTATTTTTTAGCATTGTTGTTAGTTTATTTAATAGCTATTTTAAATTTGTATTATTATTATTATTATTATTTATTTGTTAATTCAAAATATTATTATTATTATTATTATTATTTGTTTATTATTTAAAATTATTATTATTATTATTTGTTTATTGTATGTTTATTTATTTATTTAAAATAATATTATTATTTAATATTTTGTTATTTGTTTATTTAGTTATTTATTATTTTTATATTTAATTATTATTATTGCTAATTTTATTAATTATTATTATTTATATATGTATTTATTATAATTTTCTATTTATGTATTTGGTTATTTTTTATTGTTGTTTGTTTATTTATTTAAAATAATATTATTATTTAATATTTTGTTATTTGTTTATTTAGTTATTTATTATTTTTATATTTAATTATTATTATTGCTAAGTTTATTAATTATTATTATTTATATATGTATTTATTATAATTTTGTATTTATGTATTTGGTTATTTTTTATTGTTGTTTGTTTATTTATTACTATTTTAAATTTGTATTTATTATTATTATTATTATTATTTATTTTATTAATTATTTTATTTATTATTATTATTATTATTATTTATTTTATTAATTATTTTATTTATTAATATTATTATTATTATGTTCATACAGCTAAAATATGTCTTTACATAAAATAATAGTCCTTTATTTTATGTAATCAAAGCTTACATTTATCCATTTGGCAGATGCTTTTATTTGAAGCAACTTGCAGTGCATTTATGGTGTCCAAAATATCATGTTCATGCATTTCCAAGGTACTAAACCCATGACCTTGGCACTGTTAGCACCCTCCTCTGCTGTTTAAGCTGCAGCCAATATTGGATGTTTAATTCTCTGTGCATGTTTTATTTTTGAATCTAGATTATTCTTTCCTTCATCTAGTGCTCTGCTCAATCATTAAGTCAATCATTAAAAGCACTTTTAATTTATCCTAACACTGTACAATGAAGTCCTTATTAGATGTTTTTGAATTAAAATTATTCCTTTTTTTGCATTGCACTTTAAAATTTTGTGATGCCTGTACTCACTTGCAACAGTTAAATGTAATTTTAGTATTTATTTTAAGTTATTTATGTTAAGTTAATACAGTTCTGGAATATATTTAAAATTGTCCATAGGTAATTTATCATTTATTATGACTTTTATTCATTGACTACAGTTCTACAGGTTTAATTTATATAATCCCTAAGGTGTATTTCTTTACTACTTCTTTATGGACTAAATTGTGGATCATTAATCATTGCACAAAACATATTCAGTGATTTTTATCTTTAAAATTCATTTTTTTATTCATTTTATTGTATTTATATTTATTTAATACAGTTCTGGAATATATTTTAAATTTCCCAAAGGTTTTATTAAGACGTTTATTTATTGACTACAGTTCTATAGGTTTAATTTATATAATCACTAAGATATTTTTCTTAATAGTTGGCCTTTATGGACTATATTTTTGATAATTAATCATTGCACAAAACATTTTCAGTGATTTATATCTTTAAAATTCTTTTTTTCCCCCCTGATTTAGACAAAACCTCCCACCAAAAATGTGTTGCATTTTGACAGTAATATCATATTTAAATACATTCTAAATTAAAATCAGTGCCACATATGTTAAAGGACACTGTTTGTATTGTAATGTAAACATTGCATATGCAACATACGTTTGGTATAGTCTTCCAAGGTTGTAGATTAAAGGTAATGTTTAGTTTTTTGTATTACCTTACATGTTTTTTTTTTTTTTTAATAGCTTGGTTAGAGTAGATAAACAAAAAAGTAATCTAAAATTTTATAATAATGATAATTTATAGTGCCCAGTTCATATGAATGAATTTAATTGTACACATTTTGTTATAAATTCATACATCAGTTACATTTCCCAAAATTAGGTTGGTAAATACAGTTCATAAACTGTTGTATTATATAAAAATCATTTATGGACTTATGGACTTTCTGACTAACAGACCTTAGAATGTTAGATCAGGCCACATCTGCTCCACCACCGTCACACTCAACACTGGTGTACCACAGGGCTGTGTGCTGAGCCCCTTCCTCTACTCCCTTTTTACCGTTGACTGTAGGCCTGTTAATAGATCCAACACCATCATCAAATTTGCAGATGACACCACAGTGATTGGTCTAATCAGAAAAAACAATGATGAGTGGCCTACAGGGAGGAGATACAGCATCTGGCCACTTGGTGCACCGACAATAATCTGCTCCTTAACACCAAAAAGACCAAGGAGCTCATTGTGGACTTCAGAAAGGGACGAACAGGCTCACATGATCCCATCCACATCAATGGGATGGCCGTTGAGCCTGTCTCATCCTTTAAGTTCCTGGGGACCCACATCTCAAAGGACCTTTCCTGGACCACCAACACCTCCAGCCTGATCAAGAAGGCTCACCAGCGCCTATTCTTCTTAAGGCAACTGAAGAAGAACCAGCTTTCATCAGCCGTCTTGGTGAACTTCTACCGCTGCACAATAGAGAGCATCCTGACAAACTGTGTCACAGTCTGGTATGGAAGCTGCTCTGTTGCTGAGCGTAAGGCACTGCAGCGGGTGGTGAAAACTGCCCAATGCATCACAGGGACCACACTGCCAGCCATAGAGGACATCCAGAAGAAACACTGTTTGCGCCGAGCACGCAGTATTCTGAAGGACACCTTTCACCCCGCTCACAGACTGTTTTCTGTCCTGCCCTCCGGCAGGCGCTTCAGGCTCCCCCGGACAAAAACCAGCAGACTGAGGAACAGCTTTTTCCCCAGAGCTGTCTCCCTCCTGAACTCTGCCCCTCACTGACTCTTTTGCCCCCCACTGACTCTTTTGCCCCCCAATACACCCCACACTCTCCTCTAACTTAAACTCCTCGCAATAACTGCACTGTTTAACATTTGCACATTTAAAAATTTGCACATTCACTGTACCACATTGAACTGTTTACTTATTGAACTTTACATAACCACTGCATATGGACATTAGTAATTATGTACACACCCACTATACATATACACTTGAAATCATGCTTATTTATCTGCATACTACTGATTATTAATAGCAACCTGTACATATATTCATATATTGTTACATATACATTGTAATCATGTTTATCTATCCCTGTACATATATTCATATATTGTAACATATACACTTGTAATCATGTTTATTTATCTGCACACTACTGATTATTAATAGCAACCTGTACATATATTCATATATTGTAAATCTGCTCATAGCTTATTGAACCTGTATATAATGTTCATAGTACATCCATCTGTAAATATCACCATAGTTTTCTATAACTGCACTTTATAACTTATTCCTGTATCCTGCACTTGCTGCTATTGCACTGCTGGTTAGACCTAAACTGCATTTCGTTGCATTGTACTTGTACATGTGTAATGACAATAAAGTTGAATCTAATCTAATCTAATATATATATATATATATATATATATATATATATATATATATATATATATATATATATATATATATATATATATATATATATATACATATATATATATATATTTTTTTTTTTTTTTTTTTTTTTACTTCATTTTCTGTTTTGCTAACAAAAATAATAGCAATAAGCCTATATTTGCAGGGCCAAAATGCTTTTGGATTTTCTAAATGAATCAGTTGTTTGAATGAATACAGTAAATATCTGACTCAATTTTCCACCTGCGGGCAGTTTTAGTTCAAGGAAATTTCATATTAATCAAATAATAAAAATTAATTAATTAAATGTGTTTTAAATACATTTTAAAATGGAAGGGCATCTGCTGCGTAAAACATATGCCGGAGTAGTTGGCTGTTTGTTCTGTTGTGGAGACCTCTGATAATAAGCTAAGCAGAAGAAAAATCAACAAATTTAACATTTTTTTTTTAATAAATAAAATACTGTTTATGCAAAATGAACATTATTTCACCTCATGCACTCACCGTTTCAAACCTGTATTAATTTATTTTGCAGAACTTACTGTATGTATAGATGGATGGATGGATAGAAAATGTAGATACTGTAGATAGATACTGTGGAAGAATACTATGGATGGATGGATGGATAGATACTGTGGATGGATGGATGGATGGATGGATGGATGGAGGGATGGAGGGATGGATAGACAGATAAAGACTATAGATAAACGGCTGGATACTATGGATGGATGGATGGATACTAGAGATGGATGGATGGACAGATAAATACTGTAGATAAACGGATGGATGGATAGACAGATAGATCGATAAACAAATGGATGGCTGGATGGATACTGTAGATGGATGTATGGATAGACAGATATATACTGTGGATGGATAGATGGATGGATACTATGGATGAATGGATGGATACTGTAGATAAATGTATGGATGGATAGACAGATAGATACTATGGATGGATGGATGCATGGATGGATGGATAGATATTGTGGATGGATGGATGGATGGATAGATGGATGGATGGATGGATGGATACTAGAGATGGATGGATTGACAGATAAATACTGTAGATAAACGGATGGATGGATAGACAGATAGATAGATAAACGGATGGATGGATGGGTGGATGGATGGATGGATGGATGGATGGATGGATGGATGGATGGATACTGTAGATGGATGTAGGGATAGACAGATATATACTGTGGATGGATAGATGGATGGATACTATGGATAAATGGATGGATACTGTAGATAAATGGATGGATGGATAGACAGATAGATACTATGGATGAATGGATGGATGGATGGATGGATAGATATTGTGGATGGATGGATGGATGGATGGAGGGATAGATAGACAAGAAGATACTATAGATAAACGGATGGATGGATGGATGGATGGATGGATGGATGGATGGATGGATACTAGAGATGGATGGATGGATGGATGGATGGAAGGGTGGATGGAGGGATGGATAGATAGATAGATACTATAGATAAACGGATGGATGGATGGATACTAGAGATGGATGGATGGATGGATGGATGGATGGATGGATGGATGGATGGATGGATGGACAGATAAATACTGAAGATAAATGGATGGATGGATAGACGGATAGATAGATAGATAAACAGATAGATAGATAGATGGATGGATGGATGGATGATAGATACTGTTGATGGATGGATGGATGGATGAATGGATGGATGGATAGATACTGTGGATGGATGGATGGATGGATGGATGGATGGATGGATGGAGGGATGGAGGGATGTATAGATAGATAGATACTATAGATAAATGGATTGATACTATGTTTGGATGGATGGATGGATGGATGGATGGATGGATGGATGGATGGATGGATGGATGGATACTGTAGATAAATGGATGGATGAATAGATGGATGGATAGATAAACAGATGGATGGATGGATGGATGGATAGATGGATGGATGGATGGACAGATAAATACTGTAGATAAACGCATGGATGGATAGACAGATAGATAGATAAACAGATGGATGGATGAATGGATGGATGGATGAAAAAACTATATTGAAGCTTCTTTAAGAAAGCCAGAAGTCACTGTGATGTTTAACTCATGAATCTGGTTCCTATAAGCCAGTTTCTCCACTGATTACTTGTATGTGAAACTGATGTAAATATGTGTGCACTAAAAAGAAGAGAAGAAAGGGGGAGGGTGCGGAAAAACACTCCTTTCATGCTTGAGTAGTTAAAGGAAGCTCACCGAACAATAGCAGTCCACACACTGCAGAATGTGTGGAGGGTTTTAATGCTGCTATTAAGAATGAATGTGTTGTGTAGTGCTTGATTTTGTCCTGCTGTATCCTGGAATAGGAATAAGGCAAGTGTGTTTCAGGTGATGCTGTAGTGGGCTGAATGTTACTCTGCTCTCTCACTTCAACAGTTTGTTTGCTGCTGCTTCCTCTTTCTCCATGTTTTGTCTCTAAAACACTTCATGGTCTCTATGGTGTCATGTCAATCCCACAGGAAGCACTATTTGTGTGGTTTCGCACTCTCACACTAATAAAATCCACTTGTTAGGTTTGACTGATGCACTGATCCTGATTGTACACGGTCAATTACAATTCCATTTTAAAAAATAAGCAATATTACCATGTTTTTTTTTTTCTAATTCGAATACACATTTCTTTCTCTTTTTTTTATTAAATTACTTTTCATTTAAAAGTTTAAAGTAAAACCTTGTAAATTTGACGTATCCTTAAAAACTGCTAAATAAAACAGTAGACAAGCTGAATAAAAATGCGGTTTCGCTTTCTGCCAAGTGGTAGTATGGAAGCCTATTTCTGGCACTAAATAAAACAAAGTTATTTTGACTTATCTCAGATCTGTGGCTTTTTTTTTTTTCAAAGAATCGTGTTGTAAACTTGAAATTGCAAGTTAGGACAGAATTGTGAGTTAGTATTAAGTTATTTATGACAATGGTGTAAGTTATTTATATTTTAAAATGTTTATATTTTAAGTCATTTAGGTTATATATCTGGATGGATGGATGGATGGATACTAGAGATGGATGGATGGATGGATGGATGGATGGATGGATGGATGGATGGATGGATGGACAGATAAATACTGTAGATAAACGGGTGGATGGATGATAGATACTGTTGATGGATGGATGGATGGATGGATGGATGGATGGATGGATGGATGGATGGATGGATGGATGGATGGATGGATAGATACTGTGGATGAATGGATGGATGGATGGATGGATGGATGGATGGATGGATGGATGGATGGATGGATGGATGGATGGATGGATGGATGGATGGAGGGAGGGAGGGAGGGAGAAAGGAAGGGATGGATAGACAGATAGATACTATAGATAAATGGATGGATACTATAGATGGATGGATGGATGGATGGATGGATACGATAGATAGATAGATAGATAGATAGATAGATAGATAGATAGATAGATAGATAGATAGATAGATAGATAGATAGATAGATAGATAGATAGATAGATAGATAGATAGATAGATAGATAGATAGATAGATAGATAGAAAGAAATTGCAAGTTAAGACAGAATTGTGAGTTATTCTGAATATATTGTAAGTTATTTATATTTTAAAATGTTTATATTTTAAGTTATTCAGGTTTATATATATATATATATATATATACACACACACACACTACCTGACAAAAGTCTTGTCATTCATCCCAGTTGTAAGAGCAACAAATTCAGTGATTCATTCTCATGAATTAATGCAGCACACTCAGAGACATCACAAAGTACTCCAAGGTACAGACAGCCAGTCTACATGCTGGAATACATGCTATGATCTTATGGCTGTGACGCAGCTTCAAAAATTTGTTTCAAACCGGAAGAATCAATTTGCTCGAAATTATGCAAAAACAACCTATTTTCACTTTTTGTGTTATAAATGTGTCCTGATAGTGTTCTTAGCAGCATGGGACTCATATATGACTGACAACAGCTCACAAAATGTGTTTTTGTGTTTCGTGACCCTTTAAGCCAGGGGGTCACCAATCTCGGTCCTGGAAGGCCGGTGTCCCTGCAGGGTTTAGCTGCAACTTGCCTTAATACACCTGCCTGATTGTTTCAAGTATACCTAGTAAGACCTTGATTAGCTTGTTCAGGTGTCTCCTCTTCGTTAAACAGAAATGGGGGGAAAATAAACAGCTATTAATTCAGGAGAGCTAATAATTCTGACTTTAACTGTAGTCACACTTGTAACAAAAGTCAAATATCTGAAATGAAAAGACACAATTAACTGAAAAATGTTGACTTTATATCTTGCAGTTCTGAGAAATAAAGTCACAATTGCATGATATATACAAACCTTTTACTTATTTTTTTTTTCAGCAGCAGAAACAAGCTTCCATAAGATGGCACTTATAAAACAGCAGGAATAACTGCGCTTTCATGGTTAGTGTTAAAAACAAACAGATGTGCTGGTATTTTATAGGAACTTAAGAAGAAAATACTTTTCTGAAGACAGTGGGTTCCCCTTTTAAATACTTTAATACCCAAAATTACAGCATTTAAGATTTTTCTCCATTTATTTCATGCATCATGGACAGTGAGCTACTCTCATTTTTGCCATGAGTTTTCATCCACACATAAGATAAGATCAACAGATGCAAAAGTACTATATTATGTTGACTGAGGCCCATGAATAGTACAGTATGTAATAGGGATGCCGCAAAGCTCTGAATAATATTGAACCCTTCTGTACAACCTTCACAGTTCGATACACTTATGAAAATTGTGGGGTTTTGCATTTAAGTGTAAAAAAACATTTTTAGTGTCGCAACTGAATTGAATTATAATTATTATATCAATATTTACATGGTGTTGAAATGTTTAGTTGATTGTGCTAACTATTATTATTACACATCTCTCTTGAATACTTCATTCTAGTTTTTTCAGTTGCAATGTATTCCAATATATGTTATTCCAACATGTCCAATATAAACATATCCAAGGTATGTTTTTTTTTATATTATTCCTAGATAACAACCGCTGAATAACACAGACTTTTCATTTTTCATTGGCCCATAAACATTTCCTGCTCATTATCAAGCTATTTCATTACAGTTCAATTATAACTTAATGTTAAAACAGCTATCATAGCATTATTTATAAATATGTGGCTCTTTTTGGATTCTCAGAAGCCATAGAAAGCTTTTTTTTTTTTTTTTACATCGGGATGTTGATAAACCTGTTGAGCTTTATTCTGCGATAACAGCCGACTGGATGTACTTTATCCCTTATTGTGTATAATTCATTTGTTATGGACATATGTTTTTGTGCTGTAGTTTCAATGGCTAAATATTGTTAAAAATAGAATATTCTGTGTTCTTTGAAAGAGTATACTTGCAATATTATTAGGGGTGTAGTGGATCACAACCCACAGTTCAGAATGCACGTGATAACTTTATGAACTTTAACAACTTTTTGTGAACTTGTAGGTTAATCCAACATTCATAACAATTGCAGAGAGAGAGATCGCCTCCTGCGTCATTAAAATCACATATATATTTTTTAGATATTTTGGCTTCCCTGTAAAATATAATGATGACAGAAAAAGTTGTGGTAGTACCTAAACGCTTTCTTAGGATATTAATTAAAGGCGTTTTCTGTCACTGTTTGTTTAGCCTGCATTAATACATTGTATATGATTAAACATTAAAAGATCGGGATCTCAATTCAAACCTCCGCAACATGAATGATAAATGATAATGATTTAAGTATGTTTATTAATCCTTCGAAGCGCTGCATTTAAACGGCGTTAGTTACAAACAATTAAATAGCACAGAGGTTCTGGGAGAACAGTTTATAGTTCAGATATAAACTGATGTTTATGGTACAGATTAAAATCACTGTTTAGTGGAACTTGTTGCTGGTGGCCTTAAATCATCACCTAAAATAACAGTTATATTGTTTATCACAATTAATCTTGGTGCAATATATTGTGCAGCAAAAAGAGTTATCATGACAGGCCTAATAAGTTAACTACTAATTCATATCACATATTGAATTTATTATTGAGTTAACAAAATCGTTGCGTTCACTTTAGTCTGTATCCTGCATCTCCACCAACATTTCAACTATTTACAAAATATGGATCACTGTCTGACCATCTGAGATTAGGTATGGACATAAATGATTTTCAATTGTACCACAACAAACTGTGAGGGTATATTAGTACCAGTTGTTGCTCGCTTTTGGTATCCGATTTTGCATTTTGGACACGTCAGCACACAAAGTCAAAAGTGAATATGCTACGGATACTTTTTTTAAAACGTTTTTATTTGTAAATGCAAATCTTGAGTTATTTTTGTCACACAGAGCCATTTGTAATTGTAGCTTGCGTGCCAGTTTTAAATTCAATGCTATCAGTCTATCACGAGAGTCTTTTAATGGAGAGAAAAAAAAACCGAAGTCAGCTTGTATTGCAACCATATTGAAGCCTGATTCTAATCTAAACGTGCTCCGGTATAAATATGGACATTTTAGATTGCACAACACGTGGTGTTTACTATGAACAGAGTCATGAGTCAGCGCTTTTGACTGGCACATAACATCCTGTGAAAAGTTAACGTGCCCTGCTTGATAATTTTGTCTGGACCACAGAGCAAGTAAGTGGATGGATTTGAATTGTGCATGCTGTAGTAAATGGGTAAATATAGGTATTTCATGTCCGTGGTGGGACAGTTTTATGCCTCAATGGTAATAATAAATCACAGCTGTCTTGGTGTGAGAACTGTTAGAGCATCTGTGGAGTTTCATAATAGTGGACTTCTGCTTTAATGCTATTGCTCAAAGGTTGATTCTTTGTATCTGTGTAGAAAGAAGCTGTTGTTGTTTGCTTGATTTAAGTACTGTATCCACTCAAGTCTCTTTTTTGTGTGGTATCTCAGCTGATTCATTGAAAATAACAGACTAAATGAACTATTTGATCATTAATCAGTCATTATTAATGCAGAGGAGAGCTGGGGCAGATGTCTTAATGATCAGCAGTAAGTTTTAGTTATTTTGTGTGGAATACAATTGAAAAAAAAAAATATATATATATATATTATATATATTATTATATATAAACCTATTAAAAAATGGATAAATAGATATTTTTATATTTATATAAATATTTTCAGATTTAAATAATTACAAATTAATATTGATCATTATTTTAATATTTGATTTTACTTTACATTATTGTTGTTGTTGTCGATGTTGATAATCATAGTAATATAATAATAATTATTATTATTATTATTATTACTATTATATATATAATAGTAATAATATATATATATATATATATATATATATATATATATATATATATATATATATATATATATATATATATATATATTTATACAGTTTTTGCAGTTTTAAATTTTTTTAATAGTTATATAGATTTGAATAGATTACTAATTAATATTGATTATTATTAAATATTTGATCCTATTTTAAATAGTCATTGTTGTTGTTGATAATAATCATCATAATAATACTAATAATATTAACAATTATTATTATTATTATTTTACTATTATTATTTAATATAATTTAAGCTAAGTATTTTATCTTATTTAAAATAAAATATACAGTATATGCAAATTTTTTTATATAGATATTTTAAATAGTTATATGAATTTAAATAGACCACTAATTAATATTGATCATTATTAAATATGTGGTCCTATTTTAATTTATTATTGTTGTTGTTGTTGTTGTTGATAGTCATCATCCTCATAATAATATTAAAAATAATTATAAAAAGTAATAATAATAATAATAAGTATTATTATTATTATTATTATTATTATTATTATTATTATTATTATTATCATTTAAGCTATGTATTTTATCTTATTTAAAATAAAATAAACAGTAAATGCACATTTGTGTTTGTGTGTGTGTGTGTATAATTTGGTATATTAATAATAATGTTAATATATAAAAATAATATTAATGTTTTTATTATATTTATATTAAATATAATTATAATTTGATATTCTTAAATATTAATAATATTTGTATAATACAATATTTAAAATAAAATTAAAACATAATTTTTCCTCCATTGCACCCTCTTGTGGCCCCTTACCCTTGTTTAAAATATCCTTTTTAGTATTATTGATAAAAGAAAGTAAATTTTAAAAAAGTCATTTTGAGAGATCATGAAGAAAAACTAAATAAATAAATGTACATTTTGGGTTGAATTAAATTCTTAATTTCCAATTTAGTTTTTCTGTGACTGGTAATAATTTATTTTTTGTTTAGTTGAACAAACTACGATAATAAAGTACATCGATTTTTCCACACATCTAAATTACTTTTTATTCACGTTTCTCAGTTTTCTCTGAATGCTGCAAGCTTATTTTGTTCTCCAGTTTTCAGTCATGTGTGTGTTTTTACACTACAATTCAGATCCATTTTCTCTATGGAGCTGAGCTTTCATGACCCCCCCCCCTCTTCCTGACCCATGCAAACACAAACACCCTTGTTTTCCCAAACACAGGACGAAGTGTCTGGAACACATTATCCGAGCGCGTGCCGGAAGCGGCTCTTTCCCTCGCTCTTTCTGGCCTGAGCCGCGCTGTTTCTGTCTATATTCAATTATGGAATTTGGACCATGCAGCAAAGAGTTCATTAAACTGAAAATAACAAAAATCTATGATGAACGGAGGGTAAGAACAGTGCATTAGATGTGACAGAGGAGATCTGCACATGTAAATCAACAAACTGTACTAGACCCTTTTAAATTTAATTCAGTTCCAATGAAATTAAAACAGTGGCGCAGTGGCACAGTGGGTAGCGCTATCACCTCACAGAAAGAAGGTCACTGGTTTGAGCCTCTGTTGCATCTGTTGTCATTTCTGTGTGGTTTACATGTTCTTCCCTTCTTCTTGTGGGTTTCCTCCAGGTGCTTCAGTTTCCCCCACAAGTCCAAAGACATGCGCTATAAGTGTATTGGGTAAGCTCAATTGTTCGTAGTGTATGAGTGTATGGGTTTTTCCTAGAGATGGGTTGCAGCTGGAAGGGCATATGCTGCATCAAACATATGCTGGTTAAGTTGAAGGTTCATTCCGCGGTGGCGACTTTTTTTTTGCAAAGTCAAAGGTGTTACTTTAAAATGATACCATTTACACAAAAATGCAAAAATCTTTGCATTTAAACCTCTGCATGTCAATTCGGGAAGCTTTTAAATTTGGGTAGGCAAAATCCAGATAAAAAGCCTAAAATACCACTTGACTTTAAGAGGGGTCATGATAAATCTCTGCTGTCCCCAGAATGCCCCACAGATCATTTATTACATTTTGTCAGCCTTGTCTCTGTTCGGCTCTGAGCAAAAACATGCAATTTATGTGCTTGTTCCTTTAAATGCAAATGAACTTTCCAGAAGAGGGCTGAGCCTTTATACACTATTCTGACACTCCAGAAACAACAAAACAAGCAACAAAACAAGCAAATCACATGCAGCCAAAATGTTCAAACAAACACTATGAGCATACAAAACATACAATTATCTCCACATTTATAACACATTACGCTTATGTTTTTTTGGTACATGCATCCAACAACAGAACAAAGTTGTTGTTGCACAGATATTAAAAATATGTAACCATTACAGTGAGTGAGTATCTGTGCAAATGTGTGTGAGCGTGTTTTGAGCTTCCCATGGGACTGTATTTCTGAGAATATCCCTAGAGAACAGCAAATCTTGTTGAAAGTGTTTTGCAAAGGTCGTCCCTAAAGGGAAAACACATAAAATAAGTTTGCTAAATATAAACCCATGTGTGTAAAAAGAGTTGACTGCTTGTGTCTGAAAATGGTTGGCGGCTTGGCGAAAGCTGTTGAGACCAAAACTTATTGTTAATGCGATTTCTCACTCAAAAATGAAACATCTGTCATCATTTACTCATCCTGTGTTGTTGCTTGACATTTGTTCTGTGGAGGGAAGACGTGGTTTTCATACAATTGAAGTTATTTTGTTGTTTTCAAAATGTTTTTTTTGTGTGTGTGTGTGTGTGTGTCGGAGTGGTCGGATGGTCGGAGCATCAACTTTTGTATAACTCGCTCTATTATTATTATTTTTTTTATGGTTTACGTTAGTAAGGTCCAGATGTTTGTCTGATTATTGTAAACACACAATTGCTGTACAGTGTGTTCTAGGGCTTCATTATTTGAGTTTTTTTTTTTATATGAGTATATATATTTTTTTTTCTGATAATTTAAGTGAACAAGATTGCTAAAGATTATTAGTAATAATAATAATAGTAATAGTAATAATAATAATAGTAATAATAATAGTAATAATAATAATATTATTATTATTATTATTATTATTATTATTATTATTATTATTATTTAGTAGTATTAATATTATTATTATTATTATTATTATTATTATTTAGTAGTATTAATATTATTTAGTAGTATTAATATTTATATATACAAGATTGATTTTGTTTTGTAATGCCAGGCAGCACAAGTTGGCCTAACATTTTGACGTTTATTGGCATTTATGAAATATGTAACTATAAATATATAACCTATGTAAAACTTATACAGCAATACTACTGCTACTACTAATAATAATAATAATTATTATTATTATGCTTATTATTATTATTATTGATAATAGTAGTTGTAGTAAAAATAATATTAACAACAACAACAATAATAATAATAATAACAATAATAATAATAATAATTATTATTATTATTATAATAAACATAATACCACTACTACCACTACTACTACTAACAATAATAATAACAATAATGATTATTTAGTAGTATTAATTTAATCAAATATGTATAATTATTAAGTTCGATTCTTTATTATAGCATTTTTTTATTTATTAATAGCAGTAAATTGCAACTTTCAAGTTTGTGTAAGTGTATGTATGTATGTATATATATATATATATATATATATATATATATATATATATATATATATATATATATATATATATATATATATATATATATATAGATTACAGAATTATTAGCCACCCTTTGAATTTTTTTTTTTTTTTTTTCCCAAATGATGTTGAACAGAGCCAGGAATTTTTCACAGTATGTCTGATAATATTGTTTCTTCTGGAGAAAGTCTTATTTTGGCAAGATTAAAAGCAGTTTTTAATTTTATATAAGCCAATTTAAGGTCAAAATTATTAGCCCCTTTAAGCAATTTTTTTTGACTGTCTACAGAACAAACCATCGTTATGTAATAACTTGCCTAATTGCCTTATACTGCCTAGTTAACCTAATTAATCTAGTTAAGCCTTTAAATGCCACTTTAAGCTGTGTAGAAGTGTCTTGATCTATATCTAATAAAATATTATTTACTGTCATGGCAAAGATAAAATAAGTCAGTTATTAAAAATGAGTTATTAAAACTAATATGTTTAGAAATGTGCTGAATAAATCTTCTCTTCGTTAATTTGAATTTGGGGGAAAAACTGTGGGCTAATAATTAAGGGGGCTAATAATTCTGACTTCAACTATATGTTTATATATATATATATATATATATATATTTATATATATATATATATATATATATATATATATATATATATATATATATATATATATATATATATATAAACACACACACACACTTCTGACTTTGTTTTTTTGTTTTTTAATATGCTTATTATCATTAGTAATAGTAGTAGTAAATAAAGTAATTTACTGCTATTAATATTAAAAATGCTATAATAAATATCTTTATAATTTCAATATTTGATGCAATATTAATATAACAAAATAATAATAATCATAAATTTGAGTGTTGTTATTATTATTAGTAGTAGTAGTAGTAGTAGTAGTAGTATTTTTTTATAATATTCAATCAAATAATATATATATAATATATAATAATAATATATAATATATGAAAAATTTATTGTAGCATTTTTATATTTATAGCAGTAAATTATTATTATTTTTTTACTCCAAGTTTGTTTTCTTTTCTTGTAGGGCAGCATTTTGTGATTATAAATAAATCCCACCTGGGACATTTTGTCTTCACTTTTGCCCAGCCTCAAATTTTATTACAGTGTCACTGAGAGTGTGAGAAGCTGCTGGTATTAAGCTTGAAGCCCAGATCTCTTCTTTTGTTTGTGTGTGTGTGTGTCAGATGACCATTAAAATAACATTGTTATAATCAGTCATAAATGAAAACACTTGCAAACTTGATACTCTTGTTAACACACAAACACACACACACACAAATGCAGCATCAGCCTGCAAATGACCCAGAATCAAAGTGGTCGTAATGTCATGGGAACTTAAACCGTGCTACTCTTCTCTCAAAAACCCCTCAGTGTTTACAGAGCTCTCACAAAAACATCATTTTTCTCCAATGCATATGATATCAATCCCAATGATTTCCTAAACTAAGGCAACATTGTTGGCCAAGGCGGTTCTCAGACTCTCAGGGCTGATTTATTTCTTCAGGTTTAGTCACTAGAAGGCGAAGCTTTGTGCTTTCTGCATCGCTCCGGGACTCTCTGCGCTCAATGTGCTTTCATTATGATCTAGTGCATGATCCTGATCTAGCCTTCCTCTCTGCTGAGCATTGTGTCCTCTTGTGCACATTCCCCAATTACTGAGGAAAAACATTCCCGAGGCTGAGGTAAACTTGCGCGTGGTCAATGTGTAAAAAGAGAAGTCTAATTTAAATAGTAAAAATGCTACAGTAACAATCTGTAACCTGGTTAACAGTAGGTGTAGGGGTTTGGGTGGTCCACTACGATGTCACATTTTAAACTTTACTTGATGTGTAATGTAGATGTGTGAACATAAACAACCTCTCTGAGTGTAATATGCTCAAAGTTCAATGCAAAGGGAGATATTGGCTTTTAGAGTTAACTTAGCAAAGCTGTTAGGCGTGATCAAAACAATAACAAAAACGGGAACAAAAGATAGCGGATTCAAGTGCAGATTTTAATATATTAAAGTGCAAAAACAGTGAACAAAAATCCAAAATATCAAAGTGCAAAGTAACAAATAAACAACAAAACAAGAAACTAAGACAGATAAACATGAACTAGACTAAAGCAAGATACGAGGCAAGATGAGGAACGACAACTAGGAAAACAGACTTACTGGGTACAAGAAAAGACAAACGGCGCGATGACAAACAGTGGTTGAATGACTAAATATATAGTCCTGGTAATCACGGAGAATGGAGACAGCTGTGGTTGTAAATCAATGTAAATGACAGACCGGGTGTGTGCACGAAAGAATGTATGGAAATGTAGTCTTTATTGGCGCTGTAGTTTCACTCAGTGTCCATTGAACTACAGCGCCCTCAGGCGGTCACTGACAGATGTGACAAAAGCCTACAGCGAACGAAGCAATACAAAAAAATACATCCGGGCTAGTCAGATCACAATCACTTCAGGATACACGCATTAACCATGTGCAAACACCCCGCGTAGCAAAAGGGGCGTGGCTAGAGGTACTGTATGTTATAGCAGAGAAAGCTAAAATGTTGTCCATTGAGCTCCCAGAATCTCTCTCAGTTCAGTGCTGGATTCGGCTAAAAACTCCTCCAATCATAATAGACGAAGCTGTGGATTGTGAGCCACAACCTGTAAGTATTTTTATTTGTGTTAAATTGATTAATAACATGTACAGTTTTTAGCGCTAACGGTATGTTGTAGCAAGGATGTAAACAACAGGAAATGCTGTTTGGCACAGCTAACAATTTAGCTACAAGCTCTAATTTATCAGTCAATTACTTCAAATTACTTCGATATGCTTATTATATGTGAAAGACACTTGTCAGATTTCATTTTAGAGAGCAGGCGTGAGGTTCAGCTGTGTCCTCTGTGTCATTTTCTGTCAGGTTCAGGCTCAAAAAGATACAGTTAACAGCTACTTTGACTGACGGTGTTTACATAGCGCAAAAGTGAGTAGCTGTATATAATCAAAGTAAGATATATGAAAAAATAACGGGATTTTCTACAAGTGAAGCATGAGCACACATTGCTTTGCATCTTATATACACAACCAAGCCTTAAAAGTACACTCTGGACCACCCCTTTAATACCGTATATACAGCGAATACGCATCAAATCACTTTCTCAGAGCTTTGCTGCTTGCTGTAATTGCGAAGTTGGGAAATTCTCAACTTTTCAAGCTCCAACGGAAGCATCAGCCAATCAGATCACTTTATGCTGACACCCCAGCTCAAACGGTAGCCGATTGCGGACTAATTTAATTGGCTGACACTGCTATAACGATCATGACAGCCCCAACTTCAGACGCGTTGACATTGAAGCACTGTGTCAATGCACGATTACTGTAGTTGTTGTTTTTTTTTTGTTTTTTTGATAATTATTTTTAGTTTTTGAATGATAATCGAACAAATATCTGCAAACAAAAAGTAAAATAAAGGGAGTTATACAACAAAAGTACATAAACATTGATGTTCCGACTGTGGGGCATACAAAAAAAACATTTTGAAAACAACAAAATAAACATCATGGTAACACAAATAAAATTAAACTAGTACAGATGCAACAAAGCTCTAATGTATATAACTCGTGAGAAAAAACAAAACTGTTTTTTCTGTTTGTGGGAAAAGCAGTTTGTGATGAGGATTGGTTTGTCGTTACTTTCTCATTCAATTCAGTTCATTTCATGTTTATTTCTATAGCGCTTTTACAATGTAGATTGTGTCAAAGCAGCTAAACATAGAAGTTCTAGTAAATTGAAACTGTGTCAGTTCAGTTCAGTGTGGTTTAATTTTCACTGCTGAAAGTCCAAACACTAAAGACCAAATCCATCGATGCGCAGCGCCACAAGTCCCAGCAAGCCAGTGGTGAGAAAATTAAAGGTTCAGCAGACCTTTTGCTCTGAATAAATGGCTAATAACATAGTGTGAAGAACAGAAGCTGCACTTTGCTAATAACTAGAATGTTTTCTGGGAACTTTATCATCCACACATGCTTTTAGTTGTGTTTGTTTGTCCAACAAAGCTATATGATGTAGGTGTTAGTACATTAAAACATTGATGCACAAATATGACTAAATTAATGAAATTTATGTACACATTTATTTTATGTTCCTGCTGTTTTTTTAACGGTAAAATCCTGGGAACCAAATTATTAAAGAAATTTTATTAATTGATTTTTTTTTTTACAGTGAGACATTTGATTGCAATCTTGTATAATCTACATCACAGGTGTCAAACTCAGTTCCAAAAGGGCCGCAGCTCTGCACAGTTTAGTTCCAACCCTAATTAAACACACCTGATCAAACTAATTGAGTCCTTCAGGCTTGTTTGAAACCTACAGGTAAGTGTGTTGGAGCAGGGTTGGAACTAAACTGTGCAGGGCTTCGGCCCTCCAGGAATTGAGTTTGACACCCCTGATCTACCTCATAGAAACTCGATTCCTGAAGGGCCACAACTCTGCACAGTTTTGCTCCAGCCCTAATCAAACACAGCTAATCCAACTAATCAAGATGTTCAAGTCTACTAGAGACTATTAAACAGGTGTGAGTTGGAGGTGGTTGGAGATAAACTGTGCAGAGCTGCCTACGGCCCTCCAGGAATTTGAGACCATTGATCTAACGCCATTCGATATGGTACAGTATATATCAAACACTTATAACGAGAGTTTCATGTCAGTATGCTCAATAGAGAATTATGTCAGGATTTTTTAAAGGGATAGTTCATTCTAAAATGAAAATTTGCTGTCAACTTACTCATCCCCTTTCAAGATTTTCTGATTCATAAATGTGATTGGTAATTAATTAAACACTTTTTTTCTGGAAATAGGCTTATTTTACAGCTCCCTTTGAGTTAAACAGTTGAGTTTAACATTTTTGAATGCATTCAGCCCATCCCAGGGGCCTTTTAGCTTAGCTTAGCATAATGAATTGAATCTGATTAGACCATTAGCATCACACTCAAAATTGTCAAAAAGGTTTTTGATAATTTTTTAATTTAAATCCTGACCCTTCTTATGTAGTCACATCATGTGCTTAGACAGGCAGAAAGTGAAAAGTTTCTATTTTCTAGGCCAATATATCTAGGATCTATACTCCAATTCTGGGGTAACTTGCAGACTGTTTTTATGAAGTGTGATAATAAAAAAATGTAATTGAATTACTTTTTATCACTATAAGCTGGCAATATTCACAGTCTATTGCCTTTTAACTGTGTTGGCACCCCTTATAAAAGTGAATTCTTTGCCTAATAGATCCCCTTTAAGCAATATGTCTCTTCTCTCCTCCTTACTAAACTCTTCACCCTAATGCGCAACTAACCTGCAGCTTTCACAGTGGTTGCTACAGCTAATGTCATCTTGTTTGTTTTCTAGAATGCCATGGTGTCGTTTAAGGAGCTCTGCGGACTGACTCCGGCAGCTAACATGAAGCAGTGTATCCTGACTGTGTCGTCCTGGCTGATGAACAGCGAGCGAGTGCTTCGCGTGACGGTAGATCTGAGCGAGGCCTATCCCACCATGGAAGCCCACGGCCCCATTCCTGAGCTGCTGCGTAAAGTGCTCACCGCTTATGACACGGTAGGGGGAAATTCAACAGTGGCACCCTAACAGTACACAGATAAGTATTGTCAGCTGATTTAAAGGGATAGTTCACACAATTTCAAGAATGAATGAACTTTAAGTCAGAATTTTCATGAATAATTGAATATGAATAATTTCTAGCTTGACTGTAGCTGTATATAGCTGCAAATCTTACTATGACATCTTATATTTAAAGTATAAAACAAATATGAATAACTAATCGAATATTCTGGAAATCCCAAAATAAACTGTTGTAAATCTAAATATGTTGTTGGCAATCTAAATACAATATATGTAAAAACGTATATAAAAAATTCCTTAATAAGCAAAAAATCCAGAATATATTGTTGTAAAGCTTATGACATTTTATACTGAACTTAATTATAGATCTAAATATATATTTTAGATATTTAAATATGTCTTCATATGCAGTATTTATACTACCGTGTCTATATAGAATAACTTCAGAATCGCCGCCACATTCCGCTCTTTCTTGCTTCTATCTGCTCTTTCCTTTTATAATAGGACTTTACTACAACAGATTCAATCCTGTAGGGATGTAGGAACGTTTTATTGTATTACACACACACAATGGCTCCATACGTACTCCATACTTTCATAGCACAATTCTATTTTGATATGAGCAGACATCCTCATGTATAATGTATGCAGAATTTGCCGTGTGTGTGTGTCGGCTGAAGTACAAGCTGTGCAGGATTTTCACTCTCAATTAGGCCTCTATCAGGGTCAAACTAAACTGTGATTTGTCAGGTGCCAAAGTATTTGTCAGGCCCAGAATCAGGAATGCAGTGCCTTGTCACACAGTACAAATTTCAAAGAATTGTTTGACAAAATCGGCTTATAACAGCATGAATTTCTATTTTTGTCCAAGGTGGTTCATAATGGATGGGTCTTTTGGGCCTATGAGCTCGTTCCACTGCATGTTTAGGTAGTTGAACAAATATGTGTTGTATCCACTGTGTTTAAGAGCACTTATTTTCAAAATTGTACTTTTTTTTTAAAGCCTTTAGATCAAAAATTATGTTCCACATTTCAGAAAAATGTTTGCAAAGGCATCCACTGCGTAAAACATATGCTGGATATTTGGCAGGTCATTCCACTGTGGCGACCCCTGTTTAATAAAGGGACTAAGCCGAAAAGAACATTAGTTTATTTAAGAATGAATGAACTTTAAGTACAAATTAAAGGAAAGACAAAAGTCACAAAGTCTTCAGTGAGACACGCAGCACAAAAGATGACCGAAACTGATCATAGGAGAGACATAAAGCATTCAAAAAGAAGACAGGAGTGTCTGATCTCTAGTTTTACACTACCGTTATTATAATGACAATCATGTACAAGACAATAAACAATCTCTTCATAACTTTACAAACACTTCACTACAGTATTGTGATCTATGTGCTCTTTAATAAACTCCAAATGAGTTTTAAGATGAAATCAAGTAATTTAAGTCATTTTGAGATTGATGCAACAAGTTTTTCACACCTGGATTTGAGGATTCTCTGCCATTCCTCTTTGCTGATCTTCTCCAGTTCTCTCAAGGTTGGATGGTAAACGTTGGTGAACAGCCATTTTTAGCTCTCTCCAGAGATGCTCAATTGAGTTTAGGTCAGGGCTCTGGCTGGGCCATTCAAGAACTGTCACCGAGTTGTTGAGAAGCCACACCTAAAGATGTCAACACTCTTTAATAGATTTTGATTTTTGATTACAGTGGACATCAGGTAAACATAGTTAGACTGCAAAAACAATATACCTGTGTTTAATTAAAACTAAAATAATACAACTTGTCGATCTTTACTTGGTTTCTTCTGATGGTTTCAAACTTGAGCAATGTAACATTTTAGCTGATTTTGAGGTTTTTGTTTTATATGCTGCTTATTACTAGACCTCTGTCTCCATTATTATAAACAGATTTATATAATCACAATAATTATCTACTGGGCTTCTACTGTACCAACCAAAAAATAAATAAATAAAACACAAAAACTGACAGAACCATATTAAATATTGTTCACTTCTTGTTAGATTTACCAACAAACATAGACCACACTGTTAAAATAGCTATAAATTAGCCGTTTTCTGTGTTTTGGGATTTGCATTTTAATTTTAGTTTATTTATAGTTTTGATTTGCATTATGGGACCTTGATCTTTCTTCTAAAACAACTTTTAACTTTGAACTTTTTAACTTTTTATTTTTTTTAAGTAGTTTAAAGTGATATATTGTCTGGGTTGGTGTTGTATATTACGCTACAAAAACCTTGTAATAAACTGCTGGTTCATTTTCTGTTTTTTTAAACAGACTTATTCATCTATATATTAGTTATTTTACATTATATTATTATTATATATTATAAACTACTAAAATGTCAAAAAAGTCACTTTGTTTGACTGTAGAGTTGAGTTTTCAACATTAAAAGTCGACAGAGCAGAGATCAACTTCCCACAATGTAAGTCACAATTGTAAATATACTGTGCGGAAGACACTTGTAAACCACTAAATATGGAAACTGTTAATTTACAGTTTTAACAGTGTTCTGACCAAGCGGCAACCTCCCGCTCTCCCTCAGGAAGCCAATACGGAAGTAACTAAAACTGCAATTCATCCAAAATTCTGCTAGTCCTGGCCGCTCCTGGCTCCAAAACAGAGCAACTTTCAGTTGAGCCCACTGTTAGAATGGCCAACTTTACAGCAGAAAAAAAGGTGTTTACAGCCTGGTACAAAAAAAGATTTTGGTTAATACAGGTAATATTACCCTTCATGACAACTGTGAGGGGGGTGAATTTTTTTATAACTCGTCCGTTTCCTTTATATTAAGTTATATTAAGTTTGCATAATTAAGGGAGTGGCCACTTGATTGACAGCTAGGTCTCGCTGGTCGCCGTCACGTCACCTCAGCTGAATCCTGCAGATTAGCCACTGAACTCGGCATATTTATCGTATTTCTGTGTTGTTTTATTTGGCTTTACACAGTCAACTGCCTTTTGGACTTGTTTCTTACAATTATTAGATGGCATGGCATGCTGAGTACACTTAATTGTGCTCACAAACCATTCACGTGGCCTCCGTTTCCCATGTGAATAAAGTTAAATACTTATATACCATCTTTATACATGTATTTGTTTTATTTAAGATCATTTATCGTTTATATTTATATTTAGAGCTGTAATACACTCCAGAATCTGACGAATTGATTAGCTATAGGCTCTAGAACAGTCATCTGAAGCGTTGTCATACAGTGTTATGCTGGATTTCATCAATAGTCTTACATTAACTAACACAGACTGTATCTGAAGTGTTTGGAAGTAATTCGCGTTTTCCTCCTGTTGAAAACCGTCATAAGAACAATGTTTAGTGGCTCAGTGTATTACAGCAGTGTTTTTAAAAGTCTAAACACTTTATTGATATAGTGTACAACCAAGCACAAGTGGTCAGAATACAAACGAGTCACAGGTGATAAAGTATTAAGCGTTCTCCCAAAGTAAAGTGTGTCTGAACCAGGTCCAAGCTAAATGCCAGCAGGTGTCTGAATCTCCGCTCATTCTCCGCCTCTTTGCCCTTGTTTGGTATCTCGCCGTCGGTGTGATGACGCGCGAACAAAATGGTGACGGTTGGCCGCGCCTACTTGTGGCTTCTTTTGCGCTCTTTAGAAACCTATGGGTGACGTCACAGATACTACGTCCATATATTTTACAGTCTATGGTTCTGACATGCGAGCCACTGTGGACATTGTGGTGGATTTAAATATTAGGTTAGAAAATATAACAAAACAGTTTAGTCATTTTTATATATTTGCGCAAATTGATTTTACGCCATACCTCTTCACCAACTAGGATCCGTCCAATGTTGTTTCTGTAGGATTGGTGAATAATACCAGTGTTCTGTGCACTGACTATACAAAACAAGTATGTCATTTCATATTTGGAGAATGTTTTCAAATGTCCTACTGAAGGAGTTCATTAACATGCTGTAGAGTAGGCTTGGGCGGTAATACGATAATATGGTATACCGCGGGATCTAAAAATAGCAAAGGTGTCAGTTTCAATACTGACAGAGAGAGAGAAAGAGAGAGAGAGAGGTGAGGCGGCGAGTCACGCACCAAGTACCCTGTAGTTTGGTAGTATTTCCGTTTCAACCGAACGAGAAGGGAGACGTGGTAAATACGAACTAGAGGTCTGCATTCCCGCTGCTGTACCGCCCTAGCCGACCAGATTTCTTGCGGTGCGGGAATAAATATCCGTATAAAGCGCGGGAGGGGTCGTAACTCTGGTGTAATTTGAAAGGGAGCGGGTGCGCGGCCTAACAATATCGCTCCCATGCGAGCAAGCACACGCGCATCTGCGTGGATGGTGTGTGTGTGTGTGTGAATGAGAGAGAGCGTCCCACGCAGAAGAATACAAACAAGACAAACAGGTGACCGCGAACCTAAGGTCGCATATACGGTATTCAGTTTCTGAATGGTTTAGGCACTCGCCAACAGTTTGGTGACGGTGTCTGAGCCTTACGTCATAATTTTTTTTATTATGCACGGTGATACCGTGGTAAAACAGGGAGGAGGTTTGGCGGTATCAATTTAAATTTGGAGGCCGCCCAAGCCCACTGTAGGGTTAAAGGGTCGTGTACCCCCCTGTCCCAGCTTTATCTTTAAAAACTGAAAGAGCACTGTCGATACTAATTAACATTGCCAGGACAGGACAATCCACACAAACTGGAGCTTTGTCCTTTTTTTAAAAGACGAGTGGCAAATGCAGATTTCAACATTTCTAGATTTAAAAAGTTCTCAGGTAAAAAAAAAAGTTCCTTACTAACATATTTTTGTCGCGCGTTAGCAGACCATGGTTATGAACACATGTGGGTCTACACGGGAGCTGTGCTCTCGCGGGGAAATGGAGGCAAAACCTTCATTGCGCCACATTTATAAACGCAAGACTGAAGACCCATGTCTCCAAATAATTCTTCTACTACTAATTCTCTGAAATACAGTTGGCAACATGGAGTCTTGACAGCCATCTCATTCACAATAGAGCTCATAAGTCTTTCTCATGAATTAAAGATGAAAGCTCAAAGACGTCACGTTGTACTCGCCGGCACTGACAGCCAATTTCCACACTGGATTTTACACATTGATCTCATGGTCGTGACGCAGCTTCAAAATTTCTTTTCAAACCGGAAAAACAAATTTGCTGTAAACACCCCAAAAACAACCAATTTTCACTTTTTTAATGAAACATTTGTGTCCTAATAGTGTTATTAGCAGCGTGGGACACATATAGGACTGTCAACATATCAAAAAAATGTGTTTTGGTGTTTCAGTTAAGACGATGTTAGCACCTGTCAGCTTTAATTGTGGGGAAAACTGGATAATGTTGAGCTTTTGTCAGCTAATTTCAGCTTCCGGATTTAAAATGATTTTTGGGGCGGGATCAAAATCGGCGACGTAGCGCAGTACTGCAAGTGCAATGATGACACGTCGGTTTCTCATTATTATTCATAGCGGAGTTTTCTTATCTTATGAGAAGAGCCGGCTGCTTAATTATTCATGAGACCTGCCAGTGTCATGCCCGAGCTGTGAGACTTGGACGGATCTACGGAACACAGTATTTAGCCGTTCATGAAGGCTCATATGCGTTTGTTTCCATGATCCACAGGGTTTGTTGCATGTTTTCCCCCGCGATCTTGTCAGGGCCGATCATAAAGCAAATCTGTGTGTGTGCTGCTAGCATTTTTTGTCGGGAGAGCAGCACGAGAATTAGAGAATGGCGGACACTGTCTTTTATCAGGAGTTTGTTCACATTCAGACACATCACTGTGCTGCTGTGTTTGCCTAAATCCTCCAGATTACCAGCAGGACTAATGGTTAAAATAGACAGGTCAGGAGACCTGCTGCACTGAGTCTGCTGGATACGGGAATTGAGGGAGAAGTCCTCATTTATAGGTTTTACATGAACAAACTTATCTTTATATTGATATAAATTGTGGTTATGTGTATATGAAATTACGAATAACAAATGTAGCAGGGCATTAAATCACTGTTCATTTCTTTGCATTTTAACTTTGTAAACTATAAACTCATGCGTCTCCTATATTTTACAGTCTATGGTCTCCTCACGGTTTGTCTCATTTTGTGAGCTAACTGTCAACAACAGTTGTTCGCTCACGTTCTCCCCTGCTGGCTACGCCTACTCCTGCCCGATGCTCGCGGAGCTCCATGCCCATTAATCATGCATCTTTTGAAAAAATTCTGAAGTAGACTTTAACCGAAATTGGGGGGTGTCATGGCCCTTTAATGACTATCAAGTGGTTTAAACTGTTTTGTTCTGTTGAGCACAAAAGACCATTGCTTGTTTTGTTGTTTCTGGAGTGTCAGAATAGTGTATAAAGGCTCCGCCCTCTTCTGGAATGCAGAAGCTCATTTGCATTTAAAGGAACAAGCACAAAACTGTGTTTCCTCACAGCCAAACTGATGCAAGTCTGACAAGCTATAATAATTTATCTGTGGTGTATTTCAAGCTGAAACTCCTCAGACACATTCTGGGGACACCAAAGATTTATTTTACATGTTTTAAAAATGTAAGAATGAGTTTGAAAATAATCCCTGTTAAAGCTTCTCTAAACAATATCAATTAAGTAGCAGCAATAACAAAAGACACTTGCAATAAAGTAGGACTGAGGAATGCTGCTCAATCTAATCTGACAATATTGTGTCAATATTGTGTGTAAGAGAGTGTGAGGGCGTGTGTGCATAAATACATATTTGTATTTGTGTGTGTGTATCTGTGCTTGTGAGTTTGATCTTCTCTGGGGAGGGCATTCCTTATCTGGAAGTCTTACTTCCTGCTGAGACCTGACTTCCTGTTTCCTGTTTTTGGTTTCCTATAGATGATCCAGACGAGTCGCACACTGATCGAATCAGCCGATGGCGTGTACTCAAAGCTCACACAAGCACAGAGAGCAGGTATCGTTGCATACACACACATACACACACCAACAGTGAAAGCACAATAACAGCTGATGGTTTAATACGGTTATTTACAATAGCAATTAGAGGTTATTAATGACTGTAATGTTATTGTCTGTTTACTCATAAAGCAACGGGATGCATAAACTCACACACACACACACATTTTCATGCACAGTTAAAAATCAGAAAACCCCCTTATTAATCTACTGGGTTGCTGAAGGGGCATATTTGTGGCTTGAATAAAGTCTTTTTCTGTGTTTTGGGAGAAGAAAAATAAACATTTTAGTCATCTGACCTCATGGACAGTAGTGAATAGCCTGCAGGTTTTTTTTTGTCCACTTTTGGCACAAACACACAATAAAAAGACGGTTTGTCATTATTTTTTTTAGTGATGCAATAGCGCTTGTGCCCTGAAGCCTTTACGGTGTTCATACTGTATATAAAGCTAAGATTTGAGTGAGAGAAAAATATATAATGGAACAGTGTTTGTTTAAAAAAAACTTAACTTATTAATCATTTATCTCATGAATTAATAAAGTGGTATGCAACTTAGGGTCATGCATTGCAGTGATTTAGCTGTGAAAAATGGGTGTTCATGAGCTATAATCACACTATACTTTAATAATGCAATGCAATCTTTGAACAGTTTAGAGAACAGAGCTGGTAACCCCCCTGAAGGTGTAAAAATGAACTCTGCAAAGTATATACATTTCCTGCCTGACCACTTTCTTTCATGGTTTTTCATAGCAAAGTCAACTTCAATGCACCTAAGTCTCATACTGCAAAGAATAACTCTGCTACATTTACTGCTATGGACATAAAAGGAGAGAAACTCATGGTGTGGCCACCATCCTACCCTGACCTCAACCCTATTGAGAAACTCTGGAGCATCCTCAAGCAAAATATCTATGAGGGTGGAAGGCAGTTAGCATCAATACAGCAATCTGACATTCTGCAATGAAATTAAATAAGAAGCTATCCAAAAACTCGTGAATCGTGAAGGTTATATCAAGGCAGGGGTCCTATGTTAACATGTAACTTGCTTTATTAGGCTGAGCATCATGGTGGCACAGTGATAGCATGATTGTCTCACAGCAAGAAGGTCACTGGTTCGAGCCTCGGCTGGGTCAGTTGGCATTTCTGTGTGGAGTTTGCATGTTCTCTCCGTGTTCATGTGGGTTTTCTCTGGTTGCTCAGTTGCCCCCTCCCAAAGTCCAAAGACATGTGTTATAGGTAGGTGAATTGGGTAAGCTAAATTGGCCTTAATGTTTGGGTGCGAATGGGTGTTTCCTAATGTTGGGTTGCAGCTGGAAGGGCATTTGCTGCATAAAACATATGCTGGATAAATTAGCGGTTCATTACACTGTGCCGACCCCATATTAATAAAGGGACTTAGCCAAAAAGAAAATGAATGAATGAATGAATTAATTAATTAATTAATTAATTAATGAGAACAGAGCTGGTAAGCCTTTGAAGATGAGAAATGAGAATGTTTCACTGTTTAAATGGCAAAATTCTCACTACGTGCGCAAATTTAGGAGATATTTATGCAGAATGCATCTTTACACCTAAAAAGCGTTGTTATGGAAACTTTCTGAAGTAAAAAAAAAAAGCCTGTAAGGCTTGCCCTGCCTTTGTGCTCTTCTTATTGGCCCACTGCTCTAGAACTGAAATCAAATGGATTGATTAATATTATCCGTCAATCACTCAGTCAATGCCTTCTGCCTTCAGATTAAAGGAGTTACAACCGCGAAAATGTCAAGATGAGAGAATGAAAATAACACCTAAAGTTACTGATAATGGCACATCTTACTAGTGATCATGTGCTAAATGTTAACCCACCATTTACACTTTTCCAAGAATGAATAAAAGACTTCCAGTGGCTTCAAGTCCACTATGAAAACTAAAGCCATTCACTGTAAAAGTCTATGGGGCGGGGTTTGCAGGTAACAGCGTTTGCCACTGATTCTACACATTTTAAGTGCGAGAGGTACTGTATAATCTTTCATGGTACAAAAAGAAGAAAAGTGCCTTTTATTGCAAAATCATCTGCTACGAGCATAAAAAAGCAACTCATGATATATATATATATATATATATATATATATATATATATATATATATATATATATATATATATATATATATATATATATGAGAGTGGAAAGCAGATAGCATCAAAACAGCCGGTCTGGGTGGCTATTTTGACATCCTGTAAAGAAATTTGAGTCAAGTCAAGTCAAGTCAGGCTTAATTGTCATTCCACTACATATATGGACATAGAGAAGGACAAAATATCTTGTCTTGCAGGACAACAGTGCTACATAAATTAATCATAAATACAAACACAACACTGGAAATAAGAGCTAATAAAAAATAAAAAAAACGATGTATAACTAACTTACATTATAAAATAAAATACTTTAACTATACACATGAGGTCATACAAGTACTTTTACATGAGACCAAACAATGGTGTGCATGGGTTTAATATTGTGCAAGAGGTATTTAATGTTGAAGCAAGCAGCGCAACAGGATTGTGGTACATTTATAGTAAACATCACTTTCCTTTTTGAGTCTTTGTAAGGTGGAGTTATCTAAACACCATTTAAACATCATCTTAAAAACAAAAATGCACTAGTGTATTGGCATAAAACATAGGCATAAATATACCTTGAAATCAGAATCAAGTGAGAGCAGTGTAATACGAACCTTTAACATCCATGGAACCTTTTCATTCCACTGAAATGAAACAGTGGAAATCATTACAGTGGATGAAGGTTCTTTATATGTGATCATTCTTCAGAACTTTTCTCATCAAAGGACTACATTTAACGATTTACAGTTGAAGTCAGAATTATTAACCCCCCTAAATTATTATTATTATTATAGACCTAAAAATGTTTTTTAAAACTTTAAGAACTGCTTTTACTCTAGCCGAAATAAAACAAATAAGACTTTCTCCAGAAGAAAAAATATTGTCAGACATACTGTGAAAAATGTTCTTGCCCTGTTAAACATCATTTGGGAAATATTGAAAAAAGAAAAAAAATTCAAAGGGGGTGTAATAATTCTGATTTTAACTGTATATAATTAAATTGCAGTTTTTGTGATTTGATATCAACACTAAAGCATGACATGTTGTCTGTAATAGTGAAGAATTTATCAGCAACATGATCTGAAGATTTTTACTCAGATTTGTCTCTTAGAGAGTGTTTATTTACAGAATTTAGCATCTACAGTATGAGCAATATCATGAGTAGCATTGCAATATATCAACAGTTATTATTTTAGAATTTGTTGAATCATGTTTGCATACGGTAAATAATAATTCAACACATTCTAAATGCTTAAAAAGTTTAAAAATGATTTTGATTATGTAATATTTAGCATGAAATGTCCTTTATTCTAATCTGTTATCGTGACAATGCTTTTGTCTCTGGCTTTCATATGACTCTGAACAGAATTCTACTCAGTGCAATATCTAGTGTGATTGCGGCCTTAGGCATGATATTACACAAAAGAGCCTGTAATTATTATTAATAAAAATGAGAAGAAAAAAAGCCAAGCAATATAGTTAATTGTATTAACTCCAGGCTTTTTGTTCTCGCCAAACAAAATTCAGAACTGATTCTTAAAGAAATCTCTCGCATATCCAACAAAGATACTTCAGCCGCTACACAGAGTTTGTCCATTTTCCAAAGTCGTCACACAAAACACAGAAACATAAATGAATATATAACATAATTATAATTATATAATTAAATAATATAATTATATAATTATAATATAATTAAATTACATAACTGGTTATTTGTTTTGTGTCTTGCAACCACATTAAAACGCATTGAATTACCAAATAATAGGTTTGTATTCTTTGTTTTTCAAATATATAAAGCACATAACTCTCTGTAAAACCTGCAAATTATTAATAAGCTGGTAACTCTTTACAATAAGGTTGTATTAGTTACTGTTAGTTCAAGCATTTACCAACATGAGCAAACATCAAACATTACATTTATTACAGTGTTTGTTCATGTTAGTTAACGTTAGCTAATGAAAATAAAGTTGTTCGTTGTTAACTCATGTGAACTAACGGTGCATTGACTAATGTTAACAGGCATGAATTTGGATTTTAAAAAACGCATTAGTTAACTTTAAACTATTGATTAATAAATGCTTTACAAGTATTGCTCATAATTAGTTCATTTTAGTAAATACATTAAATAATTTAACCTTATTGTCAAGTGAGACCAATAAACTACATTAACCTTTTAATGCACAAGCTTTAAAATAGATATAGAAAAAATAAACGGGTCACTTTAGACCCATGTAGTGCATCAAAGGGTTAATACACTGTCATAAACTTGTAGAAAATCTATAAAGTCCAATATAAGAAACCCTGTGCGTGACATGCAGAGAAAAAAATGTCTTAGCATCCTAATCATTTACTTTATCTGGAAAATGTGATTTTATTTAATTAATTAATTTTTTATTCGTCTATGCATTTTAATTATATTGTTTCAGTCAAAGTCAATAGAATCACTCTGGGCTTAATTTCCTCTGGAGGAAACGTTGGATGGTGTGCTGACACAATGACGTTAACTGAATTATATGCTATAACATGTAAAACGGGATCATGAAAGAAACATTCAAAAAGTTACTCATGTAAACACCTTAATCATATTATTGTCTTATTCAGATTAAGGCAATTAGTCGTGATAAACGTAGTCACTAATATTTCTTTGCCATCAGTGTTATCAGTTATTTATGTCATGACCAGGGCCAGACGGAATCTGCGGACGTTTTTTGCTATTTCTGCTAAGAATTTTGGTAAAAGTCTGCGGATTTCTGCAGTATTATTTTGGGAGTGTCCAGCGGAGTATCATAACTAAAACCTTAATATAAAAAAATAACAAATTATAAATTACTGAATAAAAACTGAATAAATTTAGATTTACACATTTACTCAAGTAAATAAAGAGAATTAATGATGGGCTAAAAATCTGCAGAAATCTGTGGAATTCTGCGCGCACAGATTCCGTGTGGGCCTAGTCATGACTAGGGCCGGCGCGTCCATAGAGGCGACCTAGGAGGCCGCCTAGGGCAGCAGAATAGAGAGAGAAGCATCCCCGAAACTACCCTCGCCACCTGCACCCTCATCCACGTCTAGGGTGGCAGAATAGAGAGAGCGGCGTCCCCGAAACTATCCTCGCCACCCGCGCCTCGGGCGGCGTCCGGCATCCAGCGCCCGGCCCTGGTCATGACTACATATCCACCTACAAAACAAGTTATATTTCACTGGTCAACGTATATTTCACTTTACAATAAGGTTTTATTAAGGTATTTACTAACATTAGCTAGTAATGAACAGTACGTACATAACTTATTAATCTTAGTTCAGCATTTACTAATGCATTATTAACATCCAAATGCATGCTTGTTAACATTAGTTACATGAAATACCAATGAGCAACTGTGTTTAACGTTAACTAATATGAACATATACTGTAATAAATGTATTGTTTATTGTTTGTAATCTCAGTAAATCCTTTAACTAATACAACCCTATTATAAAGTGTTACTTTTTTTATCAAATGTATTTTTTTATTAAAGTATTATCTCCAGTCTATTAGTGCTGGACAAAAAAAACATAGTGCATCAATACACAATGTCCACATTAACACGGTAGTCATTTTCCATACGCTTCACATACAATTAGTCTAGTCTGTATTTAAAGTCTGCCCAATCTGTTGTAATACTTTCCCTCCGAGCCCCTGCTCGGCCATGTGTCATCGCGATAATGGAGAAATCTGCTTTCAAGAGCAAAAGAGTGTCAGTAAATAAACAAGGTTGGCGTGCGGTAGCGCCGTCTCCTCGCCCACTCTTTCTCATCTCGCGTTCTACCACCTCCACCTCCGTTTCCATCCCGCGCTGGTTGGAGAGATTGAATCAGGCCTCTGCTAATGACCTTCTCTGCTCTTACTGATTCGGACTCAGAAATAAACACGCTTCTACAGCACTCAGAGTCTCTCACATTGTGTCGTGCGGATCTGGACTTGTCCGGCTGAGTGTCACAGCTGCCGATAGGAGGTTTAATTAGCAGCGGGAAGGGGAGGAGGGCAGATGTTTCGGAGGGAGATGGAGAGCCGTGGAAAAAGGCTCTGATGGCCTTGTCCAGCACCTCTCCATTCTAATAAACACTTCGATCAGACACGGCTAATTAAAAGTGAGTTTAAGCTTTTATGATGGAGCGCATTGAGTGCTTAGACAAGTATAATGGTTCGTTTGTGCACATGTGTTCAGATGATTGTCGTGGTTGTGTGAACGCTGAAATGCACTCTTGACCTCTGTGTGTGTGTGTTTGTGTTTGTGTGTGTGTGTGTGTGTGTGTGTGTGTGTGTGTGTGTGTGTGTGTGTGTGTGTGTGTGTGTGTGTGTGTGTGTGTGTGTGTGTGTGTGTGTGTGTGTGTGTGTGTGTGTGTGTGTGTGTGTGTGTGTGTGTGTGTGTGTGTGTGTGTGTGTGTGTGTGTGTGTGGGTGTGCGTGCATTTTGGTCAGGCTTGACCAAATGATTTGTGGTTTTAAAATCAATCAGAATTGTGTGTGAAACGTGTATTAATGGTAGCACGAAGAGCTTTGTGCAAAATTGTTGACATAATAGACTGAATGAGAAATATGCTGATCTTTACTCACAATAAAGTGTCATGATATAATACATAATGTCATTAATTTCAATTTTGGCATGCTTGTTTTATGTATTTCTATTTGACCATTTAATCTATTTGGAAAGATGTTTATTCAGTAGATATATATATATATATATATATATATATATATATATATATATATATATATATATTTTTTTTTTTTTTGGATGGATTCGTGGACGAACACGAAGCTAGGTGAATGGACAGATAGATGGACAGAATGCTAGATTGATAAACAGATGGAAGGGTGGATAGACAACCAGATGTATACATGGATGGATGGATGAACGAGATGGACGCATGGATGGATAGCAAGATGAATGGATGGATAGATGGCAGAACATATGGATAGATGGATGAAGTGGTGAACAAATTGACAAAATTAATGGATAAATAGATGGATGAATATTTGAATAAACAGATGGCTTTATTTACAAATGGATGGGTGCACGGATGGATGGACGGATTGCTGAATATATGGATAGATGGATGAAATGATGAACAAATTGGTGGACAGACAAAATAAAAGGATTAATAGACATGTGAACAAACAGATGGCTGTGTTTACAGATGGATGGACGCATGGATGGATGGTTACATTTTTAAAGGAAGATGTGGATAGATGGATCAATCGATTAATGTCGACTAATGGATGGGTGGATGGATAGATGAATGGATGGATGAATGGATGAATTAATAGATAGATGAACAGATATTTGAACAAACATATTCCTGCATTTATAAATGAATGGATGGACAGATGGGTGGATGGATAAATAATTGAATGGAGATCTGGATGTATGGATCGATGAATTGCTCAATGGATGGATAGATGGATGAAATTAAACAAATTGGTGGACAGACAAAATAAAATGATTAATAGATAGATGAACGGATATTTGAACAAACATGGCTGTATTTACAAATGGATAGATGCATGGATGGATGGATGGATGAATTAATAAATAAACAAAGATGTGGATAGATGGATAGATCAAATATTGGATGGATCGATAATACAACTGTGATGTGCATGACTGGATTATTGGATGGATAGATTAATAGATGAACGGATATTTAACAAACAGATGGCTGGATTTACAAATGGATAGATGAATAGACGGAGATGTGGATGGATGGATGGATGGATGGATGGATGGATGGATGGATGGATGGATGGATGGGTAGGCCAGCCTGAGAGGCCAGCAGGGGGCCCTCAACCTGTGGTCTGTGTGAGTCCTAATGCCCCAGTAAAAGTGAAGGGGACACTATACTGTCAGTGGGCGCTGTCTTTCGGATGAGAGGTTAAACCGAGGTCCTGACTCTCTGTGGTCATTGAAAGTCCCATGGCACTTCTCGTAAAAGAGCAAGGGTGTAACCCCGGTAACCTGGCCAAAGTCCCTCAATTGGCCCTTGCTATCATGGCCTCCCAATCATCCCCATCCACCGAATTGGCTTTATCACTGTCTCTGTACTCCACCAATAGCTTGTGTGGTGAGCGCACTGGCGCCGTTGTCCTGTGGCTGCCGTCGCATCATCCAAGTGGATGCTGCACATTAGTGGTGATGTGAAGAGACCACCCCTAATGATTGTGAAGCGCTTAGGGTGTATGCTTATACACTATACAATGCGGTATATAAATACACATTACATTACATGGGTAATACAATGGAGTTATGATAAATGAATGACCAGATTATTGGATGGATGGATTAATAGATAGATGAATGGATATTTGAACTAACAGATGGATGTATTTACAGATAAATGGATGAACAGATGGATGGATGGATGGATGGATGGATTAATGGATGATAGATGATAGATGAATAATTGAACAAAGATGTGGATAGATGGATAAATCAATTATTGGATGAATGGATGGATGGATGGATGGATGGATGGATGGATGGATGGATGGATGGATGGATGGATGGATAGGTAATTCAAAGGTTATGTGGATGGGTGGACGACTGGATTATTGGATTGATGTATCAATAGATAGATAAACGGATTTTTGAACAAACAGATGACTGGATTTACAAATGGATGGATGCATGCATGGATGAATGAATAATTGAATGGATATGTGGATAGATGGATGAATCTAATGGATGGATGGGTAATACAATGGTGATGTGGATAGGTGGGTGACTGGATTTTTGGATGGATGGATTAATAGATAGATGAATGGATATTGTAACAAACAGATGGCTTGATTTACAAATGGTAGGATGGTTGGATGGATAATTAATTGAACGGAGATGTGGATCGATAGATGGATGAATTGATTATTGGATGGATGGATGGATGGATGGATAAAACAGAGATGTGGATGGGTGGATGAATGGATTATTGGATGGATGGATTAATAGATAGATGAACGCATATTTGGTCGAACAGATGGCTGGATTTACAGATGGATGGATAGATACTGTAATTGAAAGGAAATTTGGATGGATGGATGGATGAACGGATGAATAGACAGACAGACACATGTAGCTGGACAAATGGACATAATCAGTTGGATGGGTAGGTGAATTGACAATTATTCGAATGTATAGATGGACAAACAGATGGATCGGAGGATGTATAGCTAGACACATTGCTGGATGAATGAATGGACAGATGGGTAGATCGATGGACAGACAAAGAGGCAGATGAATAGATGAATGAATGATCGGGCAGATAGATAGATGGATGGAGAGAACTAAGTAAATGCATGGATGTTGAATGGATAGAAGAACCAGGAGGATAGATGAATGGATAAATAAGTGGATGGGTTGATTAATAATCTATTATATCTCTTAAGGATAGATGGATGGATAGATAAATAAAAAGGTGAATAGATGATTAGATTATTGGATTATAGGACAGAAGAACGAATGGATGGACATAAAGATAGATGATTGATTAAAGAATGGATAGATGGATGGACTAATGGATTAATAGACTGTAGATTGATGTATGTAGAGTCTTTGTTTTATACACACACACACACACACACACACACACACACACACACACACACACACACACACACACACACACACACACACACACACACACACACACACACACATCAATATAAATGTTGAAACTCCATGAGTTGAGTTTATATAATAGTAATAATACTCTTCTTGTCATGCTAACGTTTGATTTCCAAGGACTCGCATCATCCATGAATTGAAACGGCTATTCAATATTGCCCATAACTAATGCAATCTTTCTTTCAATTCATCACAGTCACTCAGTACTGCACTTCATCCTGTTACTTTAATCCTGTCCTTCATTTCTTCCCTTAATCCTTTTCTTCATCCATCTCTTTTTCTTTTGCCTTCATCATGACACCTCAGACATTCCATCCCACTCGCAAACGTGCCGCTTTCGATCGTCCAATCAGGAGCAGGCATATTCTAAGAGGATCACCATATATCATCATTGCCATAGCAACATAGCACATTACATTTACCAGGGCAACTTTGTCTGTCATTAAACAGTCTCATCTGTTTCAAACTTCAAAGGCTCACAAAACAAACACATGTATCTGTCCTCTCATTCGGCGGCCGCTCCCGAAAGGTACATTGTGTGAAAATGATGGCTTTCCTAGCAAATCTGTTGTCATTTGCAGTCCTATTACTCTTTCCTTTTTGCAAGACCGGCGCCCTTGAAAATGTGAAGCTCCAGATGAGCTCATTTAGATAACAGTGTTGTCAAAATACTGACACTGTAAGCAAATAAACTCGAGCGAACATGGCTGTCCTCATTTACAGCTGTGCACTCGTGGCCTCAGGGTCTGTGTAAAAATCATGTGAAGGCTGAGTAAACAGAGGCAGTTTGCTTAAAGAAACACTCCAGAAACTGAAAAAAGACTCATTTTACAACTTCTTCTCGAGTTAAATTTGAGTTTTACCATTTTGAGTCCATTCAGATGATCTCCAGGTCTGACGGGAGCACTTTTAGATTAACTTAGCATTAATCATTGAATCGGATTAGACCGTTAGCATGTCAATCAAAAATGACCAGATTTTCAGTCATTTCCCCATTTAAATCTTGGCTGTTCTGTAGTTACCTCATGTACTAAGACTGACGGAAGATGAAAGTTGCTAGGTTGATATGGCTAGGAACTATACTTTCATTTCACCATAATAGTCAAGGAACTTTGCTGCCTTACCACGGCTGCAGCAGGTGCAATCAGGGGTGGGACTAATAAGCAGGGTAAGTGGCTGCTTGGAGCCCCAGGATATCTGAAGGCCCCCAATAAATGCCTAGAAGTATAAATTATACCTATAAAATATTATATATATCATTTTTCTATGATATATTGTATGTGAGTTTCTAAAAAATTTAATTTTAACGTTTATTATTACCAATGTTATAATAGTTTTGTATTTTCCTTTGTTTTTAGTTTTTATTTTGTTTAGATTTTTAGTTTTCAAATTCAGTTTGTTTTAATTATGTTTTAGAGGGAGATTTACTAGTTTTTATTAGTTTCTATATTTTGAAATTGCTTGGTTTTAGTTGAGTTTTTATTAGTTTCAGTATAAGTTTTATTTTTTGTTTGTTCTTTTCTAAATAAGGATATTTGTTAGCTGCAGGATTCAAAATCATGAGAATAAATATTGTATAATAAAAACTCAACCAAAGATGGACTCCTTTTTTTGCCACAAGAACACTATCATCTACCGCTACCATTTACCCATCCACAAACTCAAATGCCACAGCCCACAAGATTGCAGCCTTAAGTAAAAAAAGGTCTGCAAAGCTGCTTCTGTGGTTAAATATACAGTAATGGGAAGTTCAGATCTTTAACGCGAACCAGATCTTTCATGACAATCTTGGACTCAACATACCAAAATTATGCAGTCAGCAATCATAATTGCAGTCAGTGAAAACATCACAGTGATCTGAAAAGTTTCTTACAATTAAGTTTTGCAACCCAACTGAATCATGATTAACTTTTTTAAACTCATTACGACTTTCTGTTATGAAAAAAAAAAACAAACATACGTTTTGCCAGATCCTCTCATAAGCCCTCGGTTTACCCGCTCTGCAGTTGTTCAAGTTTAGTTCAGCTGTCATGTACTGTTTGTGTTCTGTTCCCTGAATCTGCAATGCGCATTAATATCGGTTTACCGCTTCTCAAATTTGATCTCTGTGTACTGTTCTAATTACTGAATGACTCTGGATATATTGCTTTATTTCGAGTCAGAGTGGGTGTCAGGCATGTTAAAAGATGAGTTGTTTGTGGATAAATGCTTTCCATTACTGGAGACGCAAATCGTTTCAAATGATTTAGTTTGACTTAGTGAATAGGTTCAACCGGTTCACTTTGAAGATCTGGTTAATAAGAACGATATGTTTGCGATCGCAATCACTATTACAGAAATAAAACCTATTATTGGGCTCAAATGTGTTAAATTAGTTGTTTTAAGCGTCTGCTCAGGTTGTATACAATGTTGTCACCATGCTGCTGTCATGTTCACTTGTTGTGTTTGTCGCGAGAGCAACAGTGAGTATTACTGGAAGAGGAGCGGCTTGTTCCGGCCAGTGGCATGATTACAAACTCTGATGTGCTCTAAGGTCAAACAAAGGGCAGCGCGAAGCAAATAGATGTAATTCTAAAATAAATACTTTTACAGAGACAAAAACGAAGGACGTTTTTGCTATAACTTTAGTTTCAGTTTCAGTTAGCTTTGTATGTACACAATAAAGTTTCAGTTCTACTTTTTAAAAAACTTGGTTTTTATTTTTATTTTAGTTAACGAAAATTATTTTTCAATTATAGTTTTTGTTTTTTTGTTCTCTTTCGTTAACTATAATAACCTTGATTATTATGGGTATGCAAATTTGTCCCCCACCAACAATCATGGAGCAGTCCAGCCGTCAAATCAAGTAAAGATTTAGCTTAAAAAATTAAATAGTTTATTTATTGTTTTTAGTTGTGAATTCATTTTACAAATCATTTAAAATGTTGACATTGCATTAAGATAAAACATAAAAAAGAAGATTGAGGGATCTAAGAACAAAAAAAAAAAACTAATATAATTAAATAAAATATAAAAAAAAGTACGAAGCGTGCATTTAAGGACTGTTGAGCCCCCAAATCGCTGAACCCACCCCTGCTCACAATCATATTATGCAGCGCAGTTGCCTTAGTACAAAGCTAGGGACTATTTTCAGGGACTGCAAAATATCATTACAGCTTTTTTCTTATTTGGAGCGAGATGCTAATGGTCTAATCCGATTCACTGATCCATGCTTAGTTAAGTTTAAATTGCTCCCGCCAAACTTGTAGATCAGCTCTATGGATTAAAAAATGGTAAAGTCAAGTGTTTAACAGGGTTCCCATCGAGTTTCTGGAATGTTATGGAATTTTAAAAGTTCTATTCCAGACATTGCAAGTCAGGGAATTTTGTATTTTTGGTCCAAGTTATGAAATATCATGGATTTTTCTTTGTCACTTAAATTTTTGCTTTCCATTTATTATTATTATTATTATTATTATTATTATTATTATTATTATTATTTTGCAATTTCATGTGTTGTGCCTGTAGTTATGGTTTGTCAATCAAATATATGAAAATATGAATATTTCGTTTTCAAATATTTCCCAAATGATGTTTAACAGTGCAAGGGATTTTTCACAGTATTTCCTATAATATTGTTTCTTCTGAAGAAAGTCTTATTTGCTTTATTTCGGTTAGAATAGCAGTTTTTAATTTTTTATAAACCATTTTAAGGTCATTATTATTAGCCCCCTTAAGCATTTTTTTCTGATTTGTCTACAGAACAAACTATCATTATAGAATGAATTGTCTAATTACCCTAACTTGACTATAGTTAAGACTTTAAATAGCACTTAAAGCTGAGTACTAGTATATTAAAAATATCGAGTCAAATATTATTTACTGTCATCATGGCAAAGATAAAGTAAATCAATTATTAGAAATGGGTTATTAAAACTCATGTTTACAAATGTGTTGAACAAATATTTCTGTTAATCAGAAAGTGTGGGGGAAAGAAAATACAGGTAGGCTAATAATTCAGGAGGGCTAATAATTCTGACTTCAACTGTATAGATCATAAAAATTCAGCTCTTTATTCAGTGAAAATGACAGAAAAGTCAGGGAATTTGACATTTTACATAGAGCATGAAGCCTGGTTTATCTCTAGGGGCGGAAAAAAGTGAAGTGTTTCTTTAAAAGGAGAGTATTTATGATTAGCTGGCCTTCCAGGAGCAGCCTCTGTTGGCATAAAATCGTTGGCTTTGGCTGTGGAGATGAGAGGAGCTGTTCTTGGACTGAATCCCAGCTGAGCGAAGTGGACGGTGGGCAGGTGTTAGGGAGCGTTTCTGACACCTCCAGGCTTAGCGCCCGTTGAGGGTAGGTCTGAACTCGCACAAATACTCTCTCAGATATTTCTTTGACACGTGTGTGCGCGAGCCGCTCCAGCTGAGAGCCCTCATCGCATCTAGCACTTCATCCGGGATGTCACAAGTGTGTGTTCTGCAGGTTTGTGGGTGTTTTTAATCCGTGTGAGAGAAAGAGAGAGAGTGTGAAATCTGAAGTAAAGGTCAAACGGGCAGTGAATTCAAGAAGCGGCAAGTGAGAAATGAACGTGTGATCGGAGCACTGCTTTGCTTTTGCTTCTTTGGGAGTTTGTTTGTCATTTATTAATAAAAGCTTGAGTCCTCCTCGCTGTAAAAAAAGAAAATAATAGATAATTGTGGAATATAAAATGGAATAAATTAGAATTTTATAGAACATTTCATCTTCACGATTTGGCACTGTTTAAATCAAAACTTAAAACTTTTTATTTTGACTGGCTTTTGATATTTAGTAGTGCAAAATATTGCTTTATTGACACTCTTAGATTGTGTTCTTACCATCTTTTGTGTTGTAATGTGTAAATGTAATGTGTTCACTTTGGGCAGCTCTCCGGTTGTAATAAGGTGCTATATAAATATATATAATAAGGTGCTGTATAAATATAATACATAAAAGTTGATTTATTGATTGATAAATCATGAGACTGATTGTAATTTTTCAGACATTTTAGTCAGTTTAAAACATATTAATTTCTAAAAAATGTAATACTATATTAATATTATATTACATCATTCTAAGTAATATAAATATTATTTTAATATTAAATAATAATAATAATATTAATATAGATTCTTAATATATTTAATATTACTATTACTATTAATAATAATAACAATAACTATAAGGAGCCATTTTTAAATATTAATTAGATAAAACAGTTTTTTTAAATACTGTTTTCATTTGCATGCATACGAAAAATTTGAAAGTAATATTGTAGGGAAAAAAATAATATAAATATAAATCGAGAGACTGCACGATATGAAAAAAAATGTATAAACATAAAAAATGAATAAAATAAAATATGCTTTTATCAAATATGAACTTGAAATTAAATGCACTTATTAAATGTCTTATTAAATCTGATTAAATTATAATTTAGTCTCCTTAGCCTCACAAAACATGAATAAAAGTCAAAGCAACAATGAGAAATGTGCTAAATTTGGACAAGATCCCTAAATTAGAAGCTCTGAATATACACTCACCGGCCACTTTATTAGGTACACCTGTCCAACTGCTCGTTAACGCAGGTTTTTAATCAGCCAATCACATGCCAGCAACTCAATGCATTTAGTCATGTACACATGGTCAAGACAATCTGCTGCAGTTGAAACCGAGAATCAGAATGGGGAAGAAAGCTGATTTTGCTGATTTTGATGTGACATTGGCGACGCAGTGGCACAGTAGGTAGTGCTGTCGCCTCACAGCAAGAAGGTCGCTGGTTCGAGCCTCGGATGGGTCAGTTGGCGTTTTTTTGTGGAGTTTGCATGTTCTTCATGCGTTCGCATGGGTTTCCTCCGGGTGCTCCGGTTTCCCCCACCGTCCATAGACATGCGGTACAGGTGAATTGGGTAGGCTAAATTGTTTATAGTGTATGAATGTGAATGAGTGTGTATAGATGTTTCCCAGAGATGGGTTGTGGCTGGAAGGGTATCTGCTGCGTAAAAACGTGGCGGTTCACTCCGCTGTGGCGACCCCGAATAAATAAGGGGACTAAGCCGAAAAGAGAATGAATGAATGAATGAATGAATGAATGAATGAATGAATGAATGTGGCAGCCAGATGGGCTGGTCTGAGTATTTCAGAAACTGCTGATCTACTGGGATTTTCATGCACAACCATCTCTAGGGTTTACAGAGAATGGTCCGAAAAAGAAAAATATTCAATGAGCGGCAGTTCTGTGGGTGCAAATGCCTTGTTGATGCTAGAGGTCAGAGGAGAATGGGGCGAACCTTGAGGCAGATGGGCTACAGCAGCAGACGACCACACCGGGTGCAACTCCTGTCAGCTACGAACAGAAAACTAAGGCTACTGCACAGGCCACCAATATTGGACAATAGAAAATTGGAAAAACGTTGCCTAGTCTGATGAGTCTCAATTGCTGCTGTAACATTCAGATGGTAGGGTCAGAATTTGGCATCAACAACATGAAAGCATAGATCCATCCTGCCTTGTATCAACGGTTCAGGCTGGTGGTGGTGGTGTAATTGTGTGGGGGATATTTTCTTGGCACACTTTGGGCCCATTAGCACCAATTGAGCATTTTGTCAACGCCACAGCCTATCTGAGTATTGTTGCTGACCATGTCTGTCCCTTTATGACCACAGTGTACCCATCTTCTGATGACTACTTCCAGCAGGATAACGCACCATGTCATAAAGTGCGAATCATCTCAGACTAGTTTTTTGAACATGACAATGAGTTCACAGTACTCAAATGGCCTCCACAGCCACCAGAGCTCAATCCAATAGAGCACCATGGATGTGCAGCCGACAAATCTGCAGCAACTGCGTGATGCTATCATGTCACTATGGAGCAAAATCTCTGAGGAATATTTCCAGTACCTTATTGAATCTGTGCCACGAAGGATTAAAGCAGCTCTGAAGGCAAAAGGGGGTCCAACTCGGGACTAGGAAGGTGTATCAGAGAGTGGCCAGAGAGTGTCTATATTTACCAGTGAAATTCACAGATTCCTATTGGTACATAAGTGAAATAAAAAAAATTGCTGAGCATCAGTAAATGTGACCTGCCGTTTATATTTACAGCCTATCGTTCACACTTAAAGGAGAAGCATTGCTTTTCTCTCCTTAAGCAAGACAGTAAATTTGGCAGACACAGAAAGTATCGGCGTGTTCTTCACATTACCTTGGAGGAAGATATAAATACAGGTAATCTTTCATTTCCCTGGTTTTCATTAAAGCGACATTGTATTGACACCAGACATCTGTTATAGGGTTTTATTCACAAGGGATTTATGGCTGTAAAACGGGCTTGTGTTTGCTAGGCAGAAAAAGTGTTTTATAGTGTGCAGTCTAATAAAAACTTCTACTCCAGAGAATATTTTGTTCCCCTGATGTTTTTTTCTGACAGATTTTGGTCAACTTAAGCAGAGTCAGACTGATTTACTTACTGACTGAACCGTACAATCAGCCTTTCATCATATCTAGAAGCAGATACTTTCTGTTTTCACTTACTGTTTGCATTTTAGTGCATCCATCTGTCCGTCTGTCCATCTGTTAGTTACAGTGCTCGTTTTGTTTTGTTTTGTTTTGTTTTTTATCTGTGACTGTCTCTGCTCTGAATATTAATGAGTAAGCACTGTGTGGTGTGAAGAAAAAATGCTTCTAATCGTAGGCATGTTTCCATTACAGATTTATAAACTTATTTTATTTATAAAATACTTTAAAATGATAAGCTTTTTTTAATTTTTAGATATTTTTTTCCATTAACCACTTGTTGTTTAACTAAAACTCACTCTATAACTCCCCTCTCACATTGTCATTTTTTAAACACACAAGCTTAAAGGTATATTTCACTAGAAAATGTAAATTTACTCACTATTTACTTTCCCTTAGGTGGTTTTAAATCTTTGTTTTTTAAGTCAGGTGAACACAAAAGAAGATATTTTGAAGAATGTTAAAAACCTATAACCATTGACTTCCATAGTAGGAATAAAAATACTATGCAAGTCAATGGTTACAGGTTTTCGGCATTCTTTAAATTATCTTCTTTTGTGTTCAATAGAAAAAAAGAAACTCCATAATTTACTTTATCTTCACTTGCTTCTGTTCGAGTTTCTTTCTTCTGTTTAACACACACACACACACACACACACACACACACACACACACAAATGATTTTTTGAATAAATCTGAAAACTTGTAACCATTGACTTTCATAGTAGGAAAAAAATACAATGGAAGTCAATGGTTACAGATTTTAAGCTTTCTTCAAATTATCTTCTTTTGTGTTTACTCATTCATTAATTTTCCTTTGGCTTAGTCCCTAATTTATCACGGTCCGCCACAGCGGAATGAATTGCCAACTATTCCAGCATATGTTTTACGCAGTGTATGCCCTTCCAGCTGCAACCCAGTGCTAGGAAACACCCATACAGACTCATTCACACACCAACTCATACACTATGGCCAATTTAGTTCATCCAATTCAGTTAAAAGAAGATATTTTGAAGAAAGTTGAAAACCTGTAACCATTGACTTCCATAGTAGGAAAAAAATACAATGGAAGTCAATGGTTACAGATTTTCAGGTTTCTTCAAATTATCTTCTCTTTAGTTTATTCATTCATTTATTTTCCTTCGGCTTAGTCCCTAATTTATCATGGGCCGCCACAGCGGAATGAAAAGCGTATGTCCTTCCAGCTGCAACCCAGTGCTAGGAAACACCCATACACACTCATTCACACACCAACTCATACACTATGGCTAATTGAGTTCATCCAATTCACTTAAAAGAAGATATTTTGAAGAAAGTTGAAAACCTGTAACCATTGACTTCCATAGTAGGAAAAAAATACAATGGAAGTCAATGGTTACAGATTTTCAGGTTTCTTCAAATTATCTTCTCTTTAGTTTATTCATTCTTTTATTTTCCTTCGGCTTAGTCCCTAATTTATCATGGGCCGCCACAGCGGAATGAAAAGCGTTTGTCCTTCCAGCTGCAAACCAGTGCTGGGAAACTCCCATACACACTCATTCACGCACAAACTTATACACTAGGGCCAATTTACTTATACTGCATGTCTTTGGACTGTGGGGGAAACCGGAGCACCTGGAGGAAACCCACACAGACATGGAGAGACCATGCAAACTGCCCACAGAAATGCCAACTGGCCCAGCTGGGACTCGAACCAGCTGCCTTTTTGCTGTGAGGCGACAGTGCTAGCCTCGCATTATTACATTGCAGTCAAAATCAAATGATTGTGTGTAACGCTCATTTCAATTGTTGCTTTCAGGATTGGACTTTCATGAGGATCTGCATCGAATCGGAGCGAGAGAAGGACTGAAAGGGCGGAAGTTACAGAAGGCCATGGAGAGTTACGCCTGGAACATCACTGTCCTGAAGGTCTGTAGCTTTTCTTTCTTTTATAGACAGAAAGCTGTTTGCACCAAGGTCTCTGCTTTATATATACCTTGTTTAGCATACTTTTGTACACTATCTAATAGGGCTACACAATGCGTTATTTCAGCATCAATATTCTCAATAGTCACAATACAAGATCTGCAATGTTGAGTTTGAATTATAGTTGACCAGGATCTACAGAACACATGCAATTTGTAGAGTCACTGCTAGGTTTAACCATAATAGAGTGAAAGCTTATCATTTGCGTGTGTTTTAAGGCCTGTGACTGAGCTTTTCAAGAGAGTTTGAAACATTTGGGTACAATAAAGTATGATGTTTGGAGGTGCAACAAAGTTTAAATGCATTTAATTATTTATGCAGGAAAAAATAAAAAATTGTGTCTTGTTTTTATTCCAAAAGTCTACTTTTCAAAGCAAAAGCAAGATGATTTTCCCCATTGGCAGATAATTTGGGTTGTTTTATGGAAGAGCTCTTAATTTTGTCTTTGTTCTTCTGAAGGTAAAAGCAAAACAATATTTTTAATTTTTAATTTTTATACTTTGATCTAAGAATTTTTTGATATTTCAACTGGAAACAAGACAAGGGAAATCTTTTTTTGCATTGTGAATATGCAGTTTCTGTACCTGAATACTGTTAAGCGTGTCACACACCGGATGTGCTGCTCAGCGCCGCAACATGGCATGCACATGACAGTTGGAAGTATCGTACACCAGATGAACACATTTTTATGTTATTTAAAGTGAAACTATTCAGATGGCGAACGGTGTACTGAGTCATAGCTGGGCGCTGTTTACAGCCGCCAACTTGTGGGGCCGGTGTGCGTACCCTTATAAAAATTCATGTTTAGAATTCTAAAATGCATGGCAATTCGTGGCACGTTACCGAGCGGCGTATCCTGTGTGCAACCCCCTTTAGACTGTTAAAAAGAGCTATTCAAATCATATTGTAAAAACTGTATTCATATCACAATATTTATCACAGAAAAATCTAATATTGCAGCATCTGATTTTTATTAAATAATATATTTGACTATATAATCATTTCTAACAGGTTTGCATTCAGTCCTAAAGCTTAGTGTTTTTTAGCATCTGTTTCAACTACAATTGTGACCTGTGTTCTTCATGTTGAAGTATGATTAATCTCACTGATTAGTAATAGAATTGTTTAGTATGCAATTTTTGGGGTGTGCAATATTGACAAAATTTTATCCCAAAATGTTTTTATTTCTCACACTATGGCCATTTTGTATTTTATTTATTTTAAACAGTATGGCCATTTTATTTTATTCTATTTAAACAGTTAGTGCAGTAAGATATATTTTTTTATTTAATTGATCAATCAATTAGTTATTTTATTTATTTATTTATTTTATTTTTTTATTTTTTTATTCAAACAGTTAGTGCAAGTAAGTTTTTTTTTTAACTTTAATTTAATTAATCAATCAGTTAGTTATTTTTTATTTTGATTTATTTTTTCTTTTCTTTTATTCTATTCAAACAGTGTCAGTAATATTTTTTTACTTAATTTAATTAAATCAGTCAATTATTTTTTAAGAGATTAGATTGCATTAGCATTAGATTGATCAATTGTTAAGATGTTTATAATCTTGCCAAAGCTTTTCATTAAAATGTGTTTATTTATTTATTTATTTATTTATTTATTTATTTATAATCTTGCCAAAGCTTTTCATTAAAATGTGTTTATTTATTTATTTATTTATTTATTCATTTATTTATAAGAATTCTCAAATAAATTAATAAATATAAATAATTTTCCACAAAAATACTAGGCTGCACAGCTGTTTAAAATTTTTATCATCAGAAATATTTCTTGAACGTCATTGTAATATCTTGAGTAATAATACTGAAAATTCTGCTTTAGCATTACATTAATAAATTCATTCTAAAATATTAAAATAAAAACAGCTTATAAGATAAAATGTTTCACAATATTATTTTTTGAATTCTGCTTTTTTATATAGATCCTTTTAAAGCTTAACCTAAATTGAATGTAAGATGGCTCTGAATTTGCACTATTTTAACCTCTAAAAAACAGTGAGCTTCGATCTTTCTTATAGCACGAAAGAGAATTAACCAGCAGGGATGCTCTTGGGTCTGTCCATTCATCCCCGTTATACCACAAACACTGTGCTAATTAATTTGTGCAGATCGCTAACAGCATTGTCAGGGATGTTTATCTGTAGTCCTGACAGCGTGCTAAAGCATAGGACGTAAAGTGAAAAAAATCCACATGTTTTGCCCTCTTCTGTCTCTCTTTCTCTCCGTTTAATCAGTCTCGCTCTGTCACTATCTCTCTGGAGATGTGTTTATATATTTATGGTGTTAATGATAAGATAAGCTTAGCTAAAGTGCCGTGTTTTCTAACATGGATTAATTGCGTTCGTACTTAGGTAAACTGATAAAGCGCACGCGGTGGGAACAGAGATTAGGAGATGTCACCTTTAGTGTGTGATAGTGTTAATGAAAGTGTCAAATTGCAGAACAACAGTTTGGTATACGGCTGTTTGGTTGTAGTTTTAACTGCTCTGCCAATTCCTGTTTTATTTATTTATTTGTTTAATTTCTAGATAATAAATCAACATTGGTAATACTATAATATTGGTATTGGTTATTTAAAGGCACAATATGTAAGATTCCCATTTTTTAATTGTAATATCCAAATATCCATGTATGTTGCTGTCTTGAAGGGCTCCTATTTTACCTCTTTTACAAGATGTATACATCTTTGGTGTCTGCAGAATGTGTATGTAAAGTTTCAGCTTAAAATACCCATCAGTTAATTTATTATACCCTGCTGAATATGTCAAGTCATGTTTATTTCTATAGCCCTTTTACTATGTAGATTGTTTCAAAGCAGCTTATCATAAAAGTTCTTGTAATTTGAAACTGTGTCAGTCCAGTTTTCAGAGTTTAGTTCAATTCAGTGTGGATTAATTTTCATTGCTGAAAGTCCAAACACTGAAGAGCAAATCCATCGATGTGCCGGTCCACAAGTCCCAAATATGTGAATTTTGGGATTACTTTGGTAAGATTACTTTGTGGCTGTTTTTGTTGCCTGTACCTTTAAATGCAAATGAGCTTGTTCTTTCCGCCCACCGTTCCCATGTGCGTGTTTCCTTCTCATGCTGCGTTCACACCAGACGGGCATGCGCAAATAAATCATGCTATTCATATTCAAAACGCGTGAACATTTTGAGTTTACTCGCTTCATTTGCACGTCAAATTCGCTTAATTCACACGTCAAATCTACTTCACAATGAACATGGATTTAGATCATGAGCGGGGTTTCTGTCTGCCTGGTGACTCTAGCTTTGTTGCTAAATGGCTAACATGGATTTTATTGACAGAATAGTTGTGTTTATGTGCTTTAGGAAGGCTGAAAAATAGCAGATATTCATTTGCTGTGTGTCTGATTCCACTAGATCATTTCAGAGGTGCACCCAGCTCTGCGTATTCATCATCTTCTCCAGAATCTATAGCTGGAGGATGGAGGCTTTCTGCAGTGCTTCTTTATGAACCCTTTATGAGAAACTTTATGAGAAATAAAGTTGTAAATATGTGCCCTCTGGTGGTGAAAATTACATACTGTGCCTTTAAAGTTTTTTTTGTAGTATATTAATATAAATTAAAATAATGACCAGTGGTTTACCAATGCTCAAAACACTAATATAATATTATAATATTTATAACATTACAAACTTTAAAATATTATAAATGAATTATTTTATTTATTTAAATTTAACATAAGTGATTAAATGTAAAAAATGTTTTCAGTTAGCTGTTATAATGCTGATCTGATCATTAAGATCAAATGTTAGTAAAAATAATAAGCATGGGCTATATTTTAGGCACAAAGTCTAAAGCGTATGGTGTAAAAGCATTAAGAACGTGTCTGAATCCACTTTTGCTATTTAAGGATGGAAAATACATTTTGCACCCCGGCGCACGGTCTAACAGGGTTGTACTTAATCTCCTAATGAGTGTGGGTGTGTTTTGAGCATTATGTGCATTAAACCAATCAGAGACTGATCTCACATTCCTTTTAAGAGTCAATTGGGATGCGCCATTGCACATTTGCTATTTACATGGCGGACTTTGTACTTCACTTGTGAGAAAACAGTTAAACAGACCATCTGCAGTGTGAGAATAAAGATTGAGCGTCCTCTATTCAGCCTCTTTACTTTACTTTTATTCTTTATTTTACTCCTTTACTTTACTCCTAAACCTTCGTGGATGAACAGTGTTGTCTACATACTAATTACTACATATTTAATTTAGTTTAAGCGCAAATATTTGTTTCAAAACTATTTCTAATTCTGTTGTAATTTCCAGCAAATTAATAAATTGAATAATAATAATAAAGTGTGGTCAAAAACTGATTATATCCAAACACGCATCCTGTTCTTATGCCCCATATGGTGATGTATACGTCTCTAAAACCTGACAAGTGGACAAATGTAAACTTATTTTTACTAAAACAAATATAAATATGCATATAATAACTAATACTGCTACTGATAATAACATTATACAAATGTAAATTGTAATGAACAAACTGAAAAAAAAACCCAGAGATGAAGAAAGCATGGAGGCAGTGTTTTTTATATTTATGTAGAAAATAATAATTTTGTGACATTTTAATCCTTTAATTTTTTTCATATGTAAAGATATTTGTGTATTGGTGTACATCCCGTGTGTGTTAAGCAAAGCATTTGGACTTGCATAAGTGCACAACTAACACGCTCTGTGCTGGACTTTAGACCAGCTTTTAGTTGGTTGATGGGGCGCGGTCTATTTCAGTTCCTCAAAATGGCAACACACCAACAATGCGCCATAACACACCTCATTTATAGACCGGAACAACCATGAGTCCACAAATTTTTTTTTTAATTTGCTATTTAAACAACGTGGCGCAAAATGGGAAAATCAGGGTTGCGCTGGTCTAAAAATAACAAAAAATCGTGCCATACACACCTTGCGCCTTGTTGTGCCGAGTGATAGGGCCCTATATGTTTTTTTTTTCTGTGCTTTTTTAATCTGTGATGATGCATTTATATTTTTTTTTCCCCAAAGTAGCACATTTTAAAATAGTAATATATTTATATAATATATATATATATATATATATATATATATATATATATATATATATATATATATATATATATATATATATATATATATATATATATATATTAACTATTATAAGTACACTGTAAAAACTATATGACAAAAAGTCATGAAAACAAATGTTTTTGTTACTTTTTTTTAATAATCGTTTTATTTATGTAAAGTTGAACTTAATATTTTGAGTCAGCTTGACTCATGTAAGTTGAGATAACTAGATAATATCATTAGATTCAACTAAATTTAAACCAGTAAGATTGTTTTTTAACTAGTCCTGGTTTTGCACAACAAATTTTTATGTGACCTAAGCAGCATTGTCATACATTTTAAATCAAAACAAAATCTTGGGGGCATTTATAAAAAAAAAACTCCATGCTTCATTTTGTTGATAAAGCTCTTCTTTCATGCTTATCTTTTTTCATCGTGACACATTTGGACGCGTCCCGACTGCAGGAAGTGACATCAAACTGTCAGCCAGTGCACAGACGTGTTCAGTGCAGGCTTTATAAAGTATGTAGCACCTTGTCTCTCTGCAGTGCTCTCAGCCTCTCTTCTCCCCACAGTAAAAGTCTATATGCGTCACGCCCCAATGCATAATTCATCTGTTTTTAAAATATATCACTTATTTATGGCAAAAGACTCCTCTATCCAGGTCAAGGAGCCTTTCCAGTGCTGGGCAACCCGTGCAGGTGTCCTTTCAGGAGCTCATGCAGGAGAAACATCCATTCGGCTCACCTGTCCTGTCCTGTTTCATGAAAAAAAAAAGCCTGCTGGAAGTTAAGCAAAAACGCAGTGCAGATGATGTGTTTTACTCTGGTCCTCAATTAATGACATCATGATGCAGCTGTCCTGAAAGTGCCTCAGTGATTTTCATTGGCTGATTTTTGTTTGAATCGTAGATGGTAACTTACTTTGAAAATCTTGTTTACATATTCATTTCATTTACAGAAATCGGCAAAGTATTGGTGGTGATATCTAACAGAGATGCACTGATGAGGTCTTTTTTTGTGCAAAGCAACTTTATTTATATGACGTTACATTATAAGCTAAACTTAACTATTCCAACAAAATAACCTAAGATCATTGAGAAATTGAGTACATCCTAGTCAATGGACCCCATCATACTCACGGCACAAAAAGGTGCTGGACGTGTTTGGCACGATTTGTAGCTATTTTCAGACCAGCGCAACCCTAATTTCCCCATTTTGATCTACATTGTTTAAATAGCAAAGCCATTTGCGCCACTTTGTGGACTTATGGGCGTGCTGGTCTAGAAAGGAGGTGAGTTAAGGCGCATTGTTGGTGTGTTGCAATTTTGAGGAACTAAAAAAAAACCCTTTTCACACATACAGACCTTTCCGGAAAATTACCCGCAATTTACCGGAAAGGTGTGTATGTGTGAACAGGTCCTTTTTGAAAATACCGGTAAATTCTTTCTGGCTATTTTCCAGAAAGAGAAGTTGTAAGATTACCGGTAATTTGCCGGAATGCCGCGCTGTGTGAATGCAGAAGGAAGATTGCCGGAAAGATCGCGTGCACGTCTAGAACGTGCTGATGTGAGACGTCTGCTTTAGCTAATCAGAACAGTCAGATGCATTCACGTCCGCGCGGTTTATGAGAATAAAAGCCTTTGAATATTTTCCCAGACGCGTTTAGCTGCTAGAAATTAGTCAGATAACGTTTATATGTTCTACTTAATGACAACTCTGTAAATAATCATCAATAAGATGCTGATAAGACGCTGTTTTTTTACCTTGCCTGGAAACAGCCGTGAACGCCAGCACACACACATATTATGAACATCTCGACATGCGAAAGTGATCCTCCATATGTTTTCATTGAAGTTGTTCACAATACTGATCCATCCACAGAGTTTGTGATGTAGTCAAATGTTTACTAACACAAGCCCAGCCATTTATAGCTCATTTCTGGTTAGTGATGTCAGAATTTACCAGTATTTTTGAATGGATGTGTGAATGCTCTTTTCCGGAAAAATTCCGTAAATTCCTCGCCTGTGTGAACAGCGCTTTTTTGAATTTAACGGTAAAGTCCTTCCGGAAATTTTCCAGATATTTACCAGTATCACTGTGTGAAAGGGGCTATAGACTGTGCAATTGACCAGCTGAAAGCAATTCTAAAATCCAGTCTAGAGCGCGTAAGTTGTGTGCCTTAAATGCCTACACATTGCTTAATACACACAATATGTTTAGCAAGACACAAACATCTTTACATAAGAAAAAGAATTAAAGGATTCAAATATTACAAACATTATTTTCTACATAAATATAAAAACCACTGCTTTTATTCAGTTTATACAAATGTAAATTGTCATGAATAATGTTATTATTATTAGTAGTAGTAGTATTATTTATTATATGTATATTTATATTTGTTTTAATAAAAACAAGGTTTAGATTTGTCCACCTGTCAGTTTTTGGACCATATGAGGCATAATAATAGGGCGTGTGTTTGGATTTACCACCGTTTTTTGACCACACTTCATTATTATTGTTCATTTATTGGTTTGCTGGAAATTAGAACTGAATTTAGAAAAAGGTTTGAAACTAATCTTTGTACTTAAACAAAATTAAACTAATGGATGTCTTCAGTGAAGTGTGTCCAACATGGTTTCTTTCTTCACAAAAGTGAAGGAGTAAAATAGAGAAAAAGTAAAGAGGCCAAATAGAGAAGGTTCGATCTTTATCCTCACGTTGCAGATGGTCTGTTTAACTGTTTTCTCTCTAGTGAAGCTTTCAGTTTTTTTTCAGTGTTTTTACACTTACAAAATCTGCTGTGTAAATAGCGAATGCGCCATGGCGTGATGCAACGGACTCCTAAAGGGATTGGGAGATGAGACGCTGATTGATTTAATGCACGTTATGCTCAAAACACCCATAGCTCATTAAAAGAATAAGCACAACTGCCGCAGTGCAGAGCGTATTTTTCTGTCCTCAGCAAAAGTATATTCGGACACACCCTTTAGACTTCGCGCCTATATTGTTAAAAAAAAAATTTAGTAATAAATAATAAACAGGCAACATGAGGCCTTGAATACATTACAAAATATTTATAAATTTTTTATTTTATGCTGTAATTATTTTTTGCAGCACTTTTGTGCCCACACTCTTTTTTTTTTATTGTCACCTAATTGTGATGAGGTCTTGTCTGACTTGATTTGTGTCAGAAGAAAAAAAATATCACAAGAAAAATCCCATAAAATTATATATATATATATATATATATATATATATATATATATATATATATATATATATATATATAAAACCATGCCAAATATCAGATGGCCAGAAACCGTATAATTTTTTATTAATTTTTAAAATATTGGTGCCTATGATGCAGCAAGTCCAGACTGTTGTGTACTGCTTGATTTTATATAAAATTCACTTTAATGTGTGATATAATAAAAAGTGGGTGGCGCAGTGGGTAACAAAACCAGCTAACAGCAAGAAGGTTGGGCTGGGCTGGGTCAGTTGGCATTTTTGTGTGGCGTTTGCATGTCTCCCCCACAAGACCAAAAACATGCGCTATAGCTGAATTGGGTAAAATAAAATTTTCCTTAGTGTATGTGTGTGAATGATAGTGTATGGATGTTTCTTAGTGTTTGTTTGCAACTAGAAGAGCATCCGCTTTGTAAAACATATGCTGGATGAGTTGGCGGTTCATTCAGCTGTGATGACCCCAGATTAATAAATGGACTAAGCCAAAAAGGTTGCAAATTTTTATTTAATTTTAGTTTTTATTTGAATTTTTACTTATATGTTTAGCTTTAGACTTCACAAATGAATATCTTCTCAATTCAAATGAGCAGCAGCTTGGACCCGGAAACAATATTTCTTATCACGACTTAACAAGCAAATAATGTACACTGTTGAATAAATGAATGAATGAATGAATGAATGAATGAATGAATGAATGAATGAATGAATTAATGAATGAATTAATTAATTAATTAGTATGCATGTACTGAATGCATGTAAATATCTATTAATTGCTTTAAAAGGGGCAGCATGGTGGCTCAAGAAGGTTGCTAATTTAAGACCCGGCTGGGCTAGTTGGCATTTCTGTTTGGAGTTTGCATGTTCTTCCTGTGTTTGCGTGGGTTTCTTCCAGGTGCTCCAGTTTCCTCCACAGTCCAAACACATGCTCTGTAGGTGAATTGAGTAAACTTAATTGTCCGTGTGCACGTGTGCGTGCGTGAATGATTGTGTATGGCTCATTTCCAGTACTGGGTTGCTGCTGGAAGGGCATTTGCTGTGTGAAACATATGCTGGAATAGTTAGCGGTTCATTACGCTGTGCGACCCCTGATATATAAGGGACTAAGCCGAAAGAGAATGAATGAATGAATGAATGAACAAACGAATGAATGAATGAATATTTCTTTAAAAATCATGCTGGGAAATCAAAAAAAAGGTATTTGGTTTGATTTTTGTTGTTGTTGTTTGTTGAGCACTGCAGGGGTTTAGAAATGGGGTGCACAGTACTGCAGGTTTGTTTGGATTTGTGAATTCAAATGAATAAATTCATATATTATGACTTGTCTTCTCAACAATGTAGTGTATATTTAGTTTTGTTGTGTAGCACATAATAGAGCGAGCATCAGTTCCACACACTGATATTCTACAGCAATCATAAAAAAAAAACCAGCACTAGTATTGATAAAATGTCATCGGCGCAGCCCTAAAATCAAATCACTTTTGTTCTAGACATAAAGGTTTTATCTGAGGCTCATATTTCCAGTGTCCTTGTAAGAAAGTCAGAAAGTGAATTTATGTGTCGTTGTCCGTGTTTTGAGTACACAGTTTAGTGACGTGTCCTTGTATTTTAGCATTTATTTACTGTGTCCTTCTAAAATGTCTTCTCATACACATAAATACATACATAAATGCCTGGCACACTGTTTTAAGACACACTGTCCTGATCATCACCCCCTCCCGTCTCCATCTCAGTCTCTGTCCCCTTCATCCGGTCCCTTCTGGGTCGTTTCCAGAATCTGTGCTGATTTACGGAGGGTTTTGGGAGGACTCTAGAGCTGTGCTGTGCTGTGTGTTCATTCAGGTTGTGTTACACTGACCCCTGCAGGCTGCATCCTTTCATTGCATTTAAGGGAACATCACACTTTTCTGATAATAGGCTTATTTTACAACTCCCCTGGAGTAGCATTTTTTAATCCATTTAGCCAGTTTCTAGTTTTGGTAGAAGCACTTTTAACGTAGCTTAGCTTAGCATAGATCCTTGAATTTGATTAGACCATTAGCATCTCGTTCAAAAAAACAAAACAAAAAGAGTTTTGATTATTTCGAAATAAATACGTATACATTTATGTTTTAAAAATCAGGGTATCGACATATGGGTTTTATGTTAACATTAAATTACAGAATGAAAAATGGTCAAAATGACCGCCTTAAGTGTAGTAATTATTGAAGTGAAACACTTGTGGTACAGTGGATCAGGATATTGATACCTTGACTTTTACCACATTTTTAATGTTACAGCCTTATTCCAAAATGGATTAAACTAATTGATTTCCTCAAAATTCTACACACAATACCCCATTAAGACAATGTAAAAAAAAAAAAAAAAAAAAATTTGCAAATTTAAAAAAAAAATTAAAAACCTGAAAAATCACATGTACATAAGTATTCACAGCCTTTGCTCAATACTTTGTTGATGCACCTTCGGCAGCAATTACAGCCTCAAGTCTTTTTGAATATGATGCCACAAGCTTGGCACATCTGTCTTTGGGATTTTTTGCCCATTCCTCTTTTGCAATACCTCTCAAGCTCAGGTTGGATGGGAAATGACGGTGTAAAGCCATTTTCAGATCTTTCCAGAGATGAATAAGGTTTGGGTCTGGGCTCTGGCTGGGCCAAAAAGTGAAGCACTTTGAATACTTTCCGGATGCACTGTATGTAATGGATTATAGTATTTGTATTGTTTACTAATCAAACTGAACAATCTATTTATTCTCTTAATGATTGTCACACCAGTTTTCCTTCAAGGAAATTATAGAAATTAACAAATGTAATTTTTGCATGCCCATCAGCTACGCCACTGGATATTGTTAGAAACTATATGCTCATTCTCCTGCAGGCAGTATCAATTGATGGCTTTTTAAATAACACTCCACTTAAAAAAAAGGCTTATTTTAAAACTCCCCTAGAGTTAAACATTAGAGTTTTACCATTTTTGAATCCATTCAGCCGATCTCTGAGTCTGAAGCACTTTTAGCTAGCTTAACATAAATCATTGAATTGGAGTAGACTCAAGAATGACAGAAAATGCAATGTTGTTGTTCTATATGTCAATATTGGTAGGAACTATACTCTTATTCTCTAGCAGGCGGCATTCTTTTTTATTTAAAGGAACTCTCCACTTAAAAGAAAAGAAAAATAGGCTTATTTTACAACTGAATTGAGTTAAACATTTGAGTTTTACCATTTTTTAACCAATTCAGCTGATATCTGGGTCTGGCAGGAGCACTTTTAGTTTAGCTTAGCATAAATCATCAGTAGGATTAGACTATTAGCATCTTGCTTAAAATAATAATAATAATAAAATAAAAAATCCAAAAAGAGTTTTGATCATTTTTGTATTTAAAGCTTGACTCTTTTGTAATTACAATATGTACTAAGACAGAAAATGTAAAGTTATTATTTTATAGGATGGTGTTGCTTTGAACTATACTCTCATTCCCCTGCAGGCTGCATCCTTTCGTTGTATTTGAAGGACACTCCTCTTTAAAAAAAGAATAAAGAAAAAGAAAGGCTTATTTTACAACACCCCTAGAGTTAAACATTTGAGTTTTACTATTTTTGAATCCATTTAGCTGATATCTGGGTCTGGCGGGAGCACTTTTAGCTTAGCTTAGCATAGACCATTGAATTGGATTAGACCTTTAGCATCCCATTCAAATAAATAAATAAATAAAGAGTTTTGTTAATTTTCCTATTTTAAGCTTGATTCTTCTGTAGTTACGTGTACCAAGACTGACAGAAAATGTTTTTTGATATTGCTAGGAAGAATACTTGCATTCCTGCGTAATAATCAAGGAATTATTACACCATCATTGTCATCATTACCCCAGAATGAGAGTTTTCTAGACATGCCAGTCTAGAAAACACATAGTTTCATTTTCCATCAGTCTTAGTACACAATCTTGGTGTGAAAGAGTCTAGCTTTAAAATTCTAAAACTCCTTTTTCTGAAAATTATGAGTGAAATGCTAATGGTCTAATCCGATTCAATGATTTATGCTAAGCTAAGCTAAAAAATGCTTCCGTGAGACCTAGAAATCGACTGCATGGATTTTGAAACGGTAAAACTCAACTCTAACTCTAGGGGAGTTGTAAAAAGTGGAGTGATCCTTTAAGGCACATGTACACCATTCAGATAATGGGTTGCACTTCCTTTTTGGGCAACTTCCATTCAAAAAAACTGAAACTTATTATTTTAGTTATACAACAGTTTTTTTTTTAGTTTTAGTAGTACAACAGTACAAATAATCCATATAAAATAGATCATTAAAACTGAAATATGTTTGGCTTTTTTTTTAAATAAGTCATGAATAGTTCTACGCTTGGTATTTTTAACATGACATCAGTATCACATGCATATTTGTTCACAGATTTTTTTTGTTTGTTCCACCAGATTATTTTCTTTTCATGTCCTCTACAGTATGGTACATAATCTTCAGCATATCCCTATTATTGCTGTGAAAAGACTTTATGCAAGGTTTGCTGAATACAATTCGTTCATTCAAATGAATTGCCTTTTAATATTCCATGGTTAAACTTTGAGGAAAATATGTGTTTACAGTTGAATGAAAGTAACTCCCATAATTTATAGGGTGTGGGATAAATGTGGATAATCCACAGCTACATACATTTACTGGCCACTTTATTAGGTACACCTTACTAGCATCAGGTTGGACCCACTTTTGCCTTCAGAACTGTCGTAATCCTACGTAGTATAGATTCAACAAAAGTACTGGAAATATTCCTCAGAGATTTTGGTTTATATTGACATGATAGAATCACGCAGTTGCTGCAGATTTGTCGGCTGCACATCTATAATGTGAATTTCCCTTCCACCACATCCCATAGGTGCTCTATTGGTGTCACATTCACCAGCGATCTCTAACCACCAGAGGTCGCTGGAAAACATTCTCACTCACAGAACTACAAATGTGTTTGTAAATGGACTTCAACTTCATACATGCTCTTCGTCCACACACCTGCTTCCTCATTTAGACTGATTGCACTTGCACCACCTGAGGATTGTCAAAGACTGATAACACACACTATTTAAGCCACACATTCACCCCTTCAGTTTGCAGAGTCTTGTTATCTGTACTAGTAACACTACAACACGGTCTCCTTGACTTGTTATCCTGTTTATTGAACTTAGTCTTGTTTTGTCTGAGTCTGCCGCCTGCCTTACAACCTCCCGCCTGTTATATGACTACGATTCTGGACTGTCTCAATATACCCGTTTACACCTGAATTGACCATTGCTTGCCTGACTATGATTAAACCTGCATTTGGATCCTACCTTCTGTTGTCAAGTGTCACTCCCCGTGGTTACAATTGGATTGAGATTTGGTGACTGTGGAGGCCATTTGAGTACAGTAAACTCATTGTCATTATTAAGAAAACAGTCGGAGATGATTTACACCTTATGACATGATGTAATCTGTTTTGTTACTCAATTTATTACTGTTTGTACTATTATTATATACTAATATGCACTTTAAAAAATGCTGGGTTGTTTTTAGCCACACATATGTATAACTTTTTGTTTTAGTATGTCTATTAATATACATTTTTAATACATTCATAATACGTTTTCTGTCAATTATGTATTACAGAATATTAGCTACATATTTCAAATATTACAAATGTATAGCTGTCTATACTGTTAATATTCATTCTGTTTCTTTCTACTTAATTGTTTTCCTTCGGCTTAACATGCAAACTCCACAAAGAAATGCCAACTGAACCATCCGGGACTCAAACCAGCAACCTTTTTGCTGTGAGGTGACGGTGCTAACCACTGTGTCGCCCTGTTCACCCAAAAATAAAAAATTTAAATCTCATCAAGTGGTTCCAACCCTTTATGAGTTTCTTTCATCTTTTGAACAAATAAGAAGATATTTTGAAGAATGTTACAAACCGGTAACCATTAATGTCCACAGTAGGAAAAACAACTACTATGGAAGTTAATGGTCACGTTGAGTTTCTTCAAAATATCTTTTAGTAATTAACAGATGAAAGAAAATCATAAAGATTTGTGACAAGGGGGAGAAAATGATTCACGAGAAAAACAAGATTGTCATAATTTATAATTAGACAATTATATAAATAAAAACAATGCATGGCTTCCACATATTTGTCAATTTGAAACAACTTAATTCACAATGTTTGCAGCTCCTGCTATTTTGTCTCTTGAACCTCAGATGACCTAAAAGCTATATTAATGGTTAATCTTAATTTTCCCCCCTCCCCTGTGTCTTCCAGGGCCAGGCAGACCTGCTGAAGCATGCGAAAGGAGAAGCGATGGACACACTGCGTCAGATTCACTGTGCTGCTCACTCGTGCGGTTTGGCCAAGAACGGAGCCTCCACGTCCCCCGCTTCGCCTCTCCTGCCACCCCTTCACCCGCGGCCCCTCCACACCATCCACGAGACGGAGAGCGACAGCACCACCCTGCACTGAGAGACAGAGAAATCAGCTTTTCGCTTCAGGTTCTGTTTGAGCAGGGAAAGTGTTGAGTCGGTCAAGAACACACAGGAGAGATACTTTAACTTTCAGCACTGCGCTTCACTCTCTTTTCTTCCCAAATCTGAAATGCCCTTAAAGGGACAGTTCACCTAACAATATGAAGATTCTGTCATCATTTACTCTTGATTTACTTGTTACGAATAATTTTTTCCTTTTCTGTTAAACACAAAAGAAGATATTTCGAAGAATGTTGGAAACCTGTAACCATTGTCTTCCATAGTATTTGTTTTTCCTACTATTGAAGTCATTAGCTGTTTTCATCCAAAGATGCGAATAAGATTAGCAAAACTAGAAAATTCACATAAAAGATATATGACAGTATTTCTCAACCACATTCCTGGAGGACCACCAGCTAAGCACATTGTTCATGTCTCTTTAACAGCTCCTAAGCAGAGACTGAAAGTAATGAGTGTGACTAAGGAGACAGACTAAGGCAGGGGTGTCCAAACTCGGTCCTGGAGGGCCGGTGTCCTGGAGAGTTTAGCTCCAACCCTAATCAAACACACCTGAAGCAGCCAATCAAGCTCTTACTAGATATACTGGAAACTTCCAGCAGGTGTGTTGAAGCAAGTTAAAGCTAAACTCAGCAGGACACTGGCCCCCCAGGACTGAGTTTGGACACCCCTGGACTAAGGAGACATCCAAAACATGCAGTGCTGGTGGTCCTCCAGGAATGTGGTTGAGAAACACTGATATATGAGACAAGCAAATAAAGCAGCATTCCCTTCCCCCAGAGTTTTTTTTTTTTTTTTTTTTTGTATGCGCATGCTGAAATTTATTCAGTAAATATTTTTTAATCATAGTTTGTGCATTTTTATTGGTTTATTTAAATTAGTTTTATCAGTTAAAAATGTTTTATGCACAGTTTCAAAATTTATGCTCATCTCAACATCAAAATCTCTTCAAAATATCTTCTTTTGTGTTTAATAGAAAAGAAACTCCTAGACTACTGGAAGGAGAATAGATAGAGAGTAAATTTCCATTTTTAGGAAACCGTCCCTTTAATTTAAAAGATTGTTTCAATAACAGAATGAAAATTTCCTGATTATTTATTCAGCCCAATTTCATCAAACAGGTCAAATTCCTTCTTTACATTTACTTTAAATTTACGTTTACATTGTTTTTTTAGGAAAACATTTTATTATTTGTTTTCATATTGTGGACTTCTATGGACTTCCAAACTACAGTTTTTCAATGCAACTTCAAACCGGAGAACATTAACAGCATAGACAGCTCATAAAGCTCATTTGTAATATTTTATATTTAGTCTTGCATTCATTTTTCTTCAGTTTAGTCCCTGTAAAAATACACTGTACACACTGTACACTTAATAAAAAGTTCAGTAACTTAAAAACAAAGACATTTTGAGGTGTTCAGCGTTTGAAGTTGTGTCTTTTTTTCAAGTTAACTGAAAAGGCTGGTTTAAGTCAAATATACTTTATGAAATTCAACTCAATTTCAAAAAATAATCTGGCACAACTTCAACCCCTGAAGTTTAAAAACGCAATATTTCTTTGCATCCGGTTGCTTTGTGATGTTTCAGAAACAAATTTCAGGAGAAGCACGATTAGTCTTTGACGAGGCTAATTCATCACAGACAATCTTTCAATTGTCCAATCAGCTCGAGACCAAACTCCTATAAATAGTCAAACACGTCATACCTCTGATTTCCCTTGACTACAGCATCCCTCCACCACCCAAACTCCACACTATTAAACCCGATACCTATTTAAATCTGAGGGGGGAGCGTTCTGAAGCCAGTTAGACACTGCGCTCTGACCCTATCTCTCGCTATCCTGATAAGGGGAATAACACAAGTTAAGATGTCTTCCCGAGCTCAGAGACAGCACGTCGAATATGCATATTCTATTCAGTCAAATATCTGTGAGTGTGAACTCATGAAACTTTTCTAAGTTAACTCAACTTATGTTTGACAGTGCAGGAAGTAAACACTTAAATGAAGAGCTCAAAATGTTACGTCTCCTCAACTGATTTCATTATTTTCATTGAACAGTTCTAAACATGCAGTTAAATAGTTTTTATGAGGAAACTCAACACTGAGCTCCAAAATATGTCCACCTAGCTTAGAATTTTAAACTGAGTTAGCAATTTGTAATTTGGATATTTTACAGTGTACTCTGGCATGTGTTTTACGCAGCGGATGCCCTTCCAGCCACAACCTAGTAATAGTTAAAATAGTTTGTTAATATAATGTAATATATAGTTAAAGAGAAAGTATTATAAATTAGAAAAAAATGTATCGTTATTAAAAATACTAAATCAGATAAACGAAAAGCCTATTAATATATTTTATGTGTGTGCAGAAAAAGGAAATAGATTTATTTAAATAAATAAATATAAAAACACTAAACAGTGCTATATTATTGAAATAAATATAATTTAGTGGCAAAACCTCCTTACTTTCAGATTAGAAAAACAGTGTCATTTTCGTTAAGAAGAAAAAAAAATATGCTTCTTTCCACAAAAGCAATTCAGGGCTATTGCAAGATGAGATTTTGTGGTTAAAATGTATATAATTTGTTGTTGTTGTTTTTTTGTAAAGATGATCATTTGTTTCTCCAGGTAACACATTTATTCATTGGGTGGTGTTGTGCAGCTGCATTGAAACTGAAATTTGCAAGTTTAAATCATTGAGCACTACAGAAGACCACTATAAAGAGGAATAGTATATGTGACACTGAACCTAAAACCAGTCTTATAAGTATATATAGCAGGGGTTCTCAAACTCGGTCCTGTAGGGCCAGTGTCCTGCAGATTTGAGCTCACACTTGCCTCAAAATGCCTGCAAGGATGTTTCTAGAGAGCCTAGTAATGCCGCGATAACACTAGAGTTTGTGTGTGCAAAATTCTGTTGTACGTTTCTTCGAAAAGGGGCGGGATTAAACAAGATGATTAGATATTTGAAAAAGCGAGTGATTGGTCAATATTTTAAATTTCTATCACTTGATACAATTTCGCAGGTCAGAGTCCACCAAGCTTGAACTTTCCAACACAGCAAACTGTGAAACTTGTCGCAAGAGCTTGCGTTTCCGGTCTGACGCATTTGTGTGCGTATGAATGGAAGTCTATGGGGAGAAAAGTGCAGTGTGACCACAGCTTAAGAGCTTGATTAGCTAGCCCAGGTGTAAAAATATGCAGAACACAGGACCTCCAGGACTAAGATTGAGAACCCCTGATAGTATAGTATAAAAGCTATGGAAATAGGTTGATATATATTGATTTTTCTTTTTGCCAGAAATATTTTAAATAATAGGTAAAAGATCGCAGAAAAGACTAAGATGTTGATTAGTAATGTGCATTTCTAAGAACTTATTTTATACAGTACAACTTTAAACTCAATTTTCTCAGTATTTAAAAAAGGTTCCAGATTCCAAATTTTCGAATAGTTGTATCTCAGTCAAATATAGCCATTTTCTAACAAGCTGTACATCATATAAAAATACTGACTGGTTTTGTGGTTTGTGGTCACATATAGTCTTTGGTTGTTGTTGTTTTACCTTTTTTATTTTATAAATGTTTATTTACAAAAAAAAACAGGAACAGTTGAAACACTCTTTAAAATATATTCTTTAGCAAATTCTCTAGTAATTCTGCAGTCTAAAGTGGATGAAAACAGCATAGTGTGTTGATTTTTAAATCTTTCTCCAAACAGCAGTTGAAGTCAAAAAGTTTGAAGAAGTATAAAACTATTCCACAGAAAGAGAAGAAGGCATTTCTGAGCTAACTCTTTGTGAAAATAAAAAGCAGAGTAAACATGAAGAGCAAATCCTCCTCCGTTTACATCAACACAGAACTGAAGGCTCTCTCGCTCCCCCTGCTGGCTCCTCAGTCCTAACACATTTGTGGTTATTGTTGAACTGAGTAATATAAATATATGTATATGAAAAAAACAAACTGTCAGCTCAGTACACTTTGGTCCTAAAGGGGACTCTCTCTCTCCAGGGGTCGTGTGTTTGCGTGTGTGTGAGTATAGTGCTCAGCATAAATGAATACACGCCTCATATATCTGTCTTATTTTAATGAATATTTTCTATAGGATGCTTTACAATAATATATTTGTGCATATACATTAGATTAATCAGCACCAAAGCTACAACTGGAACTTATCTACACTTTAAAAATGCTGAGTTCCACACAAGCTGAATTGTTTTGGGACAACATGAAGGAATTAAGTTAACTTATTAGTTTTTACAAATTTAAGTGGATTAAACATAAAATAAACAAGTTGTCCCAAATAAAACCTCAAGAATTGTGTTGTTTTGGTTCATTTTAAGTAAGTAGTTTGAACAAACAACAAACTTCCACTTATTTGAGTGTAAAAAACACAATTTCAGATCATTGTCCAAAAATAGTTCACAGAAGTTAATATATTGGGTGTTTATAATATGTATAAATGATATACTCTACCTGACAAAAGTCTTATTGACTATCTAAGTTTTAGGAACAACAAATAGTAACTTGACTTCAAGTTGATTATTTGGTATCAGAAGTGGCTTATATAAAAGGCAAAGGCCTCTAGATTACACTTTTTTTTTTGCCAAAATAGAATACGATCATGGCTTGATTTTTTTATTATTTAATTAGGACAGTAAGGTCTGACTTTGCTTAGACAAAAGTCTTGTCAGTTAACAGAAATAATGTACAGTATAGAATATAAAGTCATGGTGCAGAGGAAAAAGAATGAGCATTGTGTATGACTCCCATGAGCTTGGAGGACTGCATACATACATCTCTGCACTAACTCAAATAACTTATTAATAAAGTCATCTGGAATGGCAAAGAAAACATTCTTGCAGGACTCCCAGAGTTCATTAAGATTCTTTGGATTCATTTTCAATGCCTCTTTTGTCATTTTACCCCAGACATGCTCAATAATGTTCATGTCTGGTGACTGGGCTGGCCAATCCTAGAGCACCTTGCCCTTCTATGTTTTCAGGAACTTTGCAGTGAAGGCTGAAGTATAAGGAGCACTATCCTGCTGAAGAATTTGCCCTCTCCTGTGGTTTGTAATGTAATGGGCAGCACCAATGTCTTGATACCTATGGCTGTTGATGTTGCCATCCACTCTGCAGATCTCCCACATGCCCTCATACTGAATGTAACCCCAAACCATGATTTTTCCTTCACCAAACTTGACTGATTTCTGTGAGAATCTTGGATCCATGCAGGTTCCAATAGGTCCTATGCAGTATTTGTGATGATTGGGATGCAGTTCAACAGATGATTCATTGGAAAAAGTCAAGTTATTATCTGTTGCTCTTACAACTGTCATCGATGACAAGAGTTTTGACAGGTAGTGTACAATTTATTTAAATATTGTAGTTTGTAATTGCAATTTTTAGCAATAACTAATTTGAATTTACATTAGTAATGATATTAATGTATTAATAATACAAAAAAATCTATTAATAATAGGTGACCAAACTTTTACTTTAATTGATATGAATATTATGTTTAATAAAATGACTATTATGTTTAATAAAAGTTTTGTTTAAAAGCATCCAAAAATCACTGAGAAATGGTAAATGGGTAAAAATATTCATTTTTATTTAAAGGAGGTGTACTTATTAATGCTGAGCACTGTATATTGTATGTGTGATGCAAATGCAATGTATTTTGAATAAGGAAAACTATGTATATTGTTTCTAAACTGGAAACTGGAAGATAAGAAACTCTGGGAAAATAAGGTTCTCAGTTGTTGGCACTGAGGATCAGACAAGCAAATAATTATTTCAATAAATGAAGTTTAAAATAGTTTTAAGACAAAGTAAAGGACACTTGACCATCTCATCGCGATCACGTCACACCCAATAATACACACTGTTCATGAATATTGTTATTACTGCTGTTAATATTGTGGGTAGGTGTTAATTAAAAATGGAGGTTGTTTTATATTTGCGTAAACAGGTGTCATTCTGTACCAGTTTTCATCGGTGGAAACCTCACAGAAAAACAGCGAATGGCGGGGAGAGGATGGGGTGAGGGTGGGGAAGATAGTTTGGGATAAAGATTTGGGTGTTTATTGTCACATTAATGTCACAATGACATCTGATTGAGATGATGTTCGTCATTTATAATGCCCACATGATGTTATATAAAAGCTGAATGACATCAAAAATGTCTTCATGGTATTATTTATATAATGTATTGCATATTGAAAAAGAAAATATTTGGGGTTAGTAATTTTTTTGAGTGTTGTGTTATTACAGTTTTAAAAATACAGTAAGACAAGCAGTAATGTGAAATATTCAACTAATTTAAAGAGCCCCTATTATGTTTTTTTTTAAATGACTTTGCATGCAGTGTGTAACACACCCCTAAGTGAAGTGAAATATCCAGCTAAGGCTTAAATCTGAAAGTGCACCTTGTTTAAACCTATTGATTCATCTATAAAAGAGTCGACTCAAAGTGGTTCAAATGAATCATTTTGGTTATGAATCTTTAGCCGTTTCGGCCTGACGTTGATACGGAACTTATGCCCCACCCATTTGTTGCACACGCAGACTTGGGAAAATTTAAACTCCCACCCACAAACACTGTAGCAAAAAAATTAGACAAAAGCTGTAACAGATTTCGGTTGAATCATGTCGCGAAGACGCTGTGCTCTGAAGTGTGAGGGAAAGTTCAAAGATGAGGCTGTGTAAAGTCAGCGGTTGAAGTTTAGTTTTTGCAAAAATACCTCAGCATTATAGCCTAATCCTTGTGCTTTGTTCTCGTCATTTTTCTGACGAGTGCTTCCGAAATCTACACGCTTATATCGGGGGCTTGATCGGACGATTGTTAAAGGATCAATCAGAAAAGACTATTGATGTATGGGACTTTATCAGAGCTTGACAGGAACTTTACAGTACACAGTACATGGATCAGTTTCTTGCTTCATTTCACAAGTTTAAGTAACTAAAGTTTGATTAAAATGGTTGCCTCCTTGTTTTCTCTAGCTTGCAAATTATGTGTTTAATTGTGTTTGGTTACTTGTAAATGCTCCATGTGGATTGTTATGGATCTGGTTAACTCTTTATATTCTCATATTTAAAATCACGTTGAAAACGCACTGTGCACTGCTTTGTTTACGGATTCAAATGCGTTTGTGAGCTCACAATCCTCTGCTGTTTGAAATATGAACAGTGTACTGAGTCGTGGCTGGGCGCTGTGGACAGCTGCCAAATTGCGGCACTGGTGTGTGTACCCTGATAGAAACCTATGTTTAGAACTCTGAAATGCATGTCGCTGCGTGGCGTGATGCAGCCTGCGCATCTGGTGTGCAACCCCCTTTAGTATAAATAGAGCCTAAGTGTGTATTATTCATGAGCCGGTTGCAGCTGCAACAGGGGTGGGCCCGGAGGGTTGCAATGCCGGCTCAGCATCGTGATGTTTATTGACCATTGGCGATTGACGATGGCATAGTATATCGACCCAACCCTTCTCCAAACACAACAAGTTGAGTTTTTTAAAAGTTCTACCAAAGTTCTACCAAAGAGTTTTTCTAAAAAGTTCTATTTGGTTTTACTTGACCATATGACAATAGCCCCTTTCACACATGCAGATACTTCTCTGCATGTGTAACACCCCCAGTACAAAATACCAGTAAGTTCGTTCCGGCTATTTTCCAGAGAGAGCAGTTGTAACATTACCGGTAATTTTCCAGATATTTGCCGGCATTACTGTGTGAAAGAGGCTATTCTACCAATCCTCTTCTGGATCATCCAAATGCTCTCTAGCAAACTTCAGAGAGGCTTTGACATGTACTGGCTTAAGCAGGGGGACATGTCTGGCACTCTGCAGGTAATTTTTCCTCATACAGTAGTTCTTCTTTTTTTGCCCCACTGTTTATTGCGATATGAATACAATTTTATCAGATGACTTGAATAGCTCTGTAATGGAATAAAGTCATTAATTTAGATTGACTGGCATAATTTTAAAGCGAAGTGAATCAAATTGCAAACATAAATGCATACAATTAAAATAAAGTAGTTATGGTTTTCTGAAGAGTCAAACAGTAGTCAGATTTTATGGTACAGTAACTGAGTAATCAAATGTGATGTAGAATGTAAAATAACACCGTACAGTCTTCATTGCTGATCAACTACAATTCCAACTTAACATTACAGATCCTGCGATGTGACATTGCGATATTAATGCTGAAACAATATATACCATGCAGCCCTAATCATAAACATCTTTGACTATTGCTATAAATTAAAATAATTTTTATGCCAAATTAAATTAGTAGCCACATTTCCATTGTCAGCAAGAGCTAAAAACAGGACAGTTGTGAAAACAACCTCCGACTGCAAGTTTTGAGGTCATAATAAAATAACCGTAACCTGATGTAGGGTCCAGCCAGTTAGTCCAATGACGGTATCCAATGGTGGATGAAGGTTCACTGCATGTTCGGTCTTTTCAGTGCACAATGTTGATTTATATTAAACTTAACTCATATCTGACTCCAATTTTAGTATGAGATGGTTTAGAATATTAATATGTTTATCCTCGTTTTATCTGACTCCAATTATAAAACATTGATAAGATTATTTTGTTTCCTTTCACATTATTTTAGATTATGATTGAATATTCTTTTGATTTGTTATTATACCTTATTCTCATTTACTCAAATTCCGATAGCATCTCGAGTCTTGCACCGGCCGGGTATACAATCTCTTAATACAAGCTTGTCAGTCTTGGTCATTAAACAGAGGCGATTAACCACTCTCCTAAAAAGGCAGAACACTACTTACTCAATTTAGGAGATTTTTTATGTGGTCCCCATAGATCTGTTATCTACTAATTCAAGACAAAGTATTTTAATAATAATCGCACAGGATTATAAGTTTGTAGATGAAGGCCTAAATATCCACATTTAAAGTAGTTTCAACAATATTTTGTTGTTCTAAATAGAAAACCCATATTTGGCCTTTTGCAGTCTACGTATACATGAAATAATGCCAATTTGCTAGTCGGATCTCTAACAACATTGTTTAGCGTGCCACGCTGCTCCGTCTAACATGTTTTAGTCCGTTACTAACCTGTACAGTGGCTTGTAGTGCTATGGACAACAACATTTATCAGTGATAATAACACGAGGTTTGAATAGTTCAAAACATAACAATTTATTAGTCAGGTAAATGTATTATGCCAATTCAATCAGTCAATTCATAAACGATCAATACAAAACATCAAATTATCAAAGATAAATCCAAGATGAAAAAGATGCATTCCTGACTTTGAAATATACATAACATGGAACAAGCCATGTTATGGGCTGATCTGGTTAAGCAGAATCGCCCTGAGTCCTTCTTAGGCCTTACCTTAAATAATCCAAGAATTCCCTCAAGGAAGGGGGTGTGAACAAAAGGCATTCACACTTAGTGGCACACCCCTCTCAGTGGTTCAAAAGATGCCTGAAGTTATATATTTATTGTGTTGATTATGTCTATTTCTGAGAGAATGAGACCATTGTACCAATCGCACTGAGACATTTCAAATGATATCAAACATGATAGTTAAAGTCAGTTTGGTTAATCTAAAACATTGAAATGACCATATGCGTGAGTTGGGGGGGATGAAGCTGAGTTCTGCAATCTCAGATGCAAATGCAGCAGGAACTGGTTTCCCGCATTCCCCCCTGGTGGGTTGTGAAGTCACCAGTCTCTGTTTTCAGCTCATGTTTTGAATTGTCAAAGACATCAAAAATATTTGTAATATTTCAATTCTTACACCTGATATTTATTGTTTTGCATAGAATAAACTGCATGTTGAATTAAAGGCTGTTTACATGTGAAAAGAATTAGATTTGAACAGCCGCAAAGTCAAACAGAAAGTTTTCAAATGTCACTTTATATAGTGAAGGATCATTTCTACTAATTAATTTATTAATTAATGAGCTCTGAGTACTTTCTAGAACACTTTCCTAGCATTAAAAACAATGATTAAAGAAATGCCATTTAATGAGCTCTTGTTAGCGGGAGTTATTACAGAAGCAAGAAAGTGTTGTTTTTCCAACCATCTGCACATTTGTGAATATGATTGACTGATCATTGATCTATACAGTTCAGTAAACAAGTTAAATAGCTTTCATTTGCAAAACACGTTCTGTTTTTGCTCCGTCAAAGAAAATCTCAGAGAAACATAGTGTGAATTAGTGCGTGAATATGCTGAGTAAATAGTTGGACCTTAAATGATACACAATGTACTTTAAGCAACCTATGCTCATTCTAAAAACGTACCTCTATATACATTTCTGGAGAGCACGAAATACGCCCCAGATGGTATGTTTTTTTTTTGCAGTTTTTGTTTTGCGAATCTATACAAGGTCGCTATATGTTTGCTTTCTGAGATCTCAAATTTTGCGAGTGCCATTCGCGCCTGCTGTTCTTGCGTAAACCCACCAAAGGCCACTGTTTGACTGACTGACCAATCGACTGACCTACACTCCTCCTCCCCTAAAGCCAACTAATTTTATTTATTGACTCACCCACCAACTTCCCTAAACCCAACCAACAATTTTTAAAAGCAATCCAAAAAAATTAAAGCACTCGTCTGATTTTTACCACGTTTTCAGATTTCATCACATTCTCACCCTATTATTTACTTTTTTGTTTTATTTATTTTTTTAATCATCTTCTTTCTGGAGCCTTTCATCAAGGGACTCGAACCCCGTCGTCGTGGTAAACTCCTCTCTGCGTCTTAAGTCTGCCGACGTACATGGTGAGCTAACGGGACAAACTGGTTACAGTGGGAAAGCTGTCCATATGGGGGTAAGCTGTCAGCTGGTAAGCGCGAAAAGGAATGGTGTCATACCACCCTGTAGCGTTCATTTAAAAGATGAAATGCAGCTATACGTACATCTGGCTACATAATTCGCAATCTCCAGAAATGTATATAGGGCTACGTTTTCAGAATGAGCCTATGTTGACTTTAAATGTGCACTGTGCACATGACCATCCAATTTCTGAATTTTATGAGGTTATTTTGAATCCCCAACCCCTCCACGTTATAATTAAAAATCTAACAGTTCAGTAAATAAAAATTGAGTATATGAAATATTCAATATTTCAACATCTGGTATTTAAAGTGCCCTTTTTCTCTTAATTGTGAGCACGCACTGTAAAAAAGTTACTTTATTTAAGTTATTAATTTTTGAGTGGACGCTAATGGTCCAATTCGATCCAATAATCCAGGGATTCTCAACCGGTGGTCGCGAGAATTAAATTAACTCAATATTATACTATAATTTTTGGATTTCATTATCAACATGCCATATTAAAATGATCAAAGTAATGCACTTTCTTCTGTTCACTGGGTGCAAAAACAGCCTCATGATCTACTACTGATCTACTGCAACTACACGCAATTCTGTTCATTCACAAACTATGCATAAAGTGAAAGTAAAGTATCTGTGTTTTTGTGTAAACTATTCAATATATCCGCATAGTTGTCCAAATCATATGAGCTTCAGACGTGCTCTGACGGAGCTGTTCACTGTTTCTGTCAGCAATCTCCCAATAATATTCAGCTGCAAACTCAACCACCATCAGATCGATGCGTTTCAACAGATTTAGGGTGTTTTACTGTGTTTTACATTTGTCTGTAAATTTTTGAATAGTAGATATTTAATAGTAAATATTCAGTCAATCAAGTTTAAAGCAGAAACTAGTCTTTTGCTTTAATCTCCCTCCAGACCTGTGGTTCTTTTTGAATCTGTGTATATTTGAAAAAAAATTAAAATTAAAAAAAAAAAAAAAAAAATATATATATATATATATATATATATATATATATATATATATATATATATATATATATATATATATATATATATATATATATAGCATATTGTGATAAAGTTCATTATTTTCTGTAATGTACTGATAAACATTAGACTTTCATATATTTTACACTCATTACACACAACTGAAGTTGTTCAAAAGCCTTTTATTGTTTTAATATTGATGATTTTGGCAAAAAAACCCAAAATTCTTATCTCGAAAAATTAGCATTTCTCTTCCGACTAATAAAACTGAAGTGTTTTTAATGCAAAAAAAGTTAACATTCCAATAATTATGTTCAGTTATGCACTGAATACTTGGTAGGGAATCCTTTTGCAGAAATAACTGCTTCAATATGGCGTGGCATGGAGGCAATCAGCCTGTGGCACTGCTGAGGTATTATGGAGGCCCAGCATGCTTCGATAGCAGCCTTAAGCTCATCCGCTGTGTAAAAATGTGCTGGATAAGTTGGTGGTTCATTCCGCTGTGGTGACCCCAGATTAATAAAGAGATTAATAAAGCCGACAAGAAAATGAATGAATGAATGAAATGATTTAACTTTCTCAAACAGAATAGTCACTGGTGCCCCTTTTTACACACTGCTCCACAATTCTCACCAAAGGAAAGTTTAGAGTCAATAATTGTGCCAAGGTATTTGTATTGTCGCACACTTTCCACAGTCTGATTTTTAATGGAAGTGTTCACCTGTGTGTGAACAGCCTTCCTAAAATCAATGATCATATCTTTTGTCTTTAATACATTTAACTGAAGATATGACTCCTCACACCATCTAACAAAATCAGTTAGCCCTGGACCATGCCCTGTTTCATTAGCATAAAGTTGGCTGACAATGACATTGTCATCTGCATGCTTGATAATGGTTCTATTTTCCCACCTGCTCTGGCACATGTTAGTGTAAAGGATATATAACAGAAGTGAAAGAACACATCCTTGTGGGGACCCGGTTGAGGAGCAAACTTTATCAGATAAGCATCCATTCACTCGAACACTTTGTGTTTGATTAGTTAAAAAAATAACGATCCAGCCCACCAAGTTATTACTAAGGTCAAACTGTTCCAGTAGTCTAATTAAATTGTGGGGTTGAATTGTTAAAAGCAGAGGGAAAAGCCGACAAACAAAAGTCTGGAATGGGAACCATTTTGTGTCTGTGAACTTTATAACTATATTGTGTGTGACTCATCGAAAGGCTTAAATTAACTCCACAACATTCATTCATTCATTTTCTTATCGGCTTAGTCCCTTTATTCATCTGGGGTCGCCACAGCAGAATGAACACAACCCATCTCTGGGAAATAACTCCACAACAAATACATCAAATAATCATTGGGAAATTTCTTACTGTAGAATTTCTCACAAACGTTACACGAGATCTGCTTCCTTCACGTCTGTCACTGTGCTGTTTATCTGATGCAGCCGGAGATTGAGGCACACTCTGACATGCATGTGGGAACGGTAGACAGAAGCAACAAAAACAGCTACACTGTGCTCAGAGCAGAAAATAAATAATATAATAAATAAATCTGATGGGGTTTTAAACTGAAACTTTACAGACACCTTCTGGAGACACAAATAACTTCTCTCAAATCTTGAAAAGGGGTAAAATAGGTGCCCTTTAAGTTAACTAAGTTGAATTTTGTTGGAACAACATGAATGAATCTTAGCATTTCTTACAGTGTATTGAAGAAAATGAGTTTGAAAACTTTAGAATAAGGCATTTCTGCATGAAAATTTGACCAAACTTTCACCTGAAACAACAGCATATCTCGTTTAGAGTGCTGCATTCACTTTGAATTCCTTTATGCTCATTGTAAATACCTGACATATATCAACACATTCCTTTATTATTAGCTATAATACTTCCCCCTACAGCTCTCATGACTCACATCCATAGACATCCTTGATTTTATATGCGAATGCCATTATTCCTGCAATCCATAACATAAACTGCTCTTCTTTTCTGTGTTGCGTAATGCAGGTGTATCTGTGAATGTGTTCGAGCGCCTCATCATTAAATCTGACTGCTCTCTGACCTTCTGCTTCACACAAAGGCCTTCTGTCTTCCATGTTTTCTGCTTTATTTGCGACGCTCCTGCTCTTTTGTTCCTTTCAGCCTTTTGTCACTGCATTTGCAGCTAATTAAATCAAGGCCTCGTCACACACTCATTCTGTTGGTATTTGCTAACGAAGCTCGTCCTCCTGTCCATAATAGTTGTTTTAAGAACTTGCCGGGATACAGGTAATCCTGGTTACACGCTAATGACAAAGATGCTAACAACCCCGAAAAATCCTTTGTGGTTTCACAACCCAGACAGCATGACATTGAAGAAATAAAAGCTGTGATATCTGTTGTTTTTTTTTTCTGTCAGACTATTTTAAGGCCGTAATTAAGCTCTGAGGCTGGAGAGTGGGTGGCACATCTGTATAAAAACGAGGAGCATCAAATATGAGCATCAAGACTTTTCGATACATGACATTTGTCTACAAGACAGGGGACAGAAGCTAAACTCATGGACTGCACAGCTAAGGTAAGACTTTGAGCGATTTTAAACTGAAGGTTAACTTCTTATAGGTTACATCTGGGATTGTACGATTGCTTAATGTGCAATGACATTCATGCGTTTTAATTGGCACCAAAAAAAAATGATAGCAGCTGCTACAGTATAAGCTTTAACTTATAAAGAGGAAGGCGATGTGACCGTTCCATGCAGTCGGTGAACTCTTCGAAAGAAAGTAGATTAGATAGCATTTACTCAAAGGTTAACCGTGAAATTTCCTGAGACGTTTGTTTTTTAGGACAGAAATTAATTGAACATCTGAAAAGATTGTCAGTAATTAGCGTTAGTTATGACAGCTGTCTGCTCTTAATAGCCTAATTACAATATATTGAGTATTTAAAAGTTGAGTATTTATTTAAAATTGTCTTACTTTTTACCTACAACTACCAAAAAATTCACCTTCTTTTTTTAATATTTCATTTTCTTCAGATTATTGCCTTTATTTATCAGAGGTCGACACAGCGGAATGAACCGCCAACTTACCCAGCATATGTTTTTACAAGGCGTATGCCCTTCCAGCTGCAACCCAGTACTGGGAAACATCAATACACACTCATTCAACACACTACGGCCAATTTAGCCTATTTAATTCACCT